>NC_056522.1:160405528-160416280 GCF_019175285.1 Sceloporus undulatus | reverse complement strand
CCTCCAGGAGGACTCTGACAGCGGTTGCAGGCCTTTAGGAGGCCCGCTGCCGCCGCCGGAGTCCTCAAACGGCCCTGACGGCGGCTGCGGGGCTGTGGCCCTCCAGGAGGACTCCGGCGGCGGCATCGGGCCTTTAGGAGGCCTGCTGCCGCTGCTGGAGTCCTCAAACAGGGCTCCGGTGGCGGCAGGGGGTCTCTGACAGGCCCGTTGCCATTGCTGGCACCCTTCAAGAGGGCTCCGGCAGTGGCAGCAGGCCTCTGGGAGGCCCGTTGCCGTCGCTGGGGTCCTCCAGGAGGGCTCCAGCGGCGGCCAAAGGACCCGCGGAGGGGGGTTCCTCCAGCACTGGTGGCCCCCACCAGCTTCTCTGCCGTCCTTTGACGGGGCCTGGGGCCCCGGCAGGAGCCGGCAAAGAGAGGGAGGCCTCCAGCGCTGGCGGTCCCCACCGGCTTTTTTGCCGGCCGCTGACAGGGCCTGGGGCCCCGTCAGGGGCCGGCAAAAATGGGGAGGCCTGGCTCCCGGAGGGTGGAAGCTCCACCTCTGGCACGTGGCCCCGCCCTGGAGGGTGGAAGCTCCACCCCTGGCACGCAGCCCCGCCCCCGGAGGGTGGAAGCTCCACCCCCCAGCTTCGGCCCCCCAGTCGCCTGAGGGACAGCAACCCGGCCCCTGGCTCAAAAAGGTTGCCTACCCCTGGTTTAGTTTCTTGCTTTCTCTCAGTTGTGGTGGTACAAAGGCTCACTACTCTGCTCTGCATCCACCATCTGGCTAGAAACAAGGTGGCTAAATTAAATGCTCTTTATCCTGTCTCTCCAATTAAGTGAGAAAGAATAATGCTCTCATTTCCCCTTGGTTTGGGAACAGACCTTTAAAAATGTCTCTCTTCATTTTCACACAGGAAAATACTGTATATTATGAATATTTGAATGACAAGCTGTGAGCAACTGTGGTTACTACTTTATGCTTTGGGCTGAATTACATCACCAGAGGCCCTGCTCCAGGTCCTTGGTAATAGCTCACAAACCTCAGGACAGGGGACACTCCTGAATGCACAACCCTACTACAGTACAGTGATGGAGGGACAGCACAAAGTAGGCAACCAAAGTCTTTTTGATACTACCCATTTGTAGCAGTTTGGTGCCACATTAATTGCTGTGTTTCCATCCTACAGAATCCTGGCGTATGGAGTTCTTAAAATTGGCTGCTAGGTAGAGAGCCCTAGTGCAGTCATAGGTGCCCATCCAGAGAACATGAAACATAGCACCAGCTGTGAATAATCAGTCTTTTTCTTAATGGGGGTACACAACAAAGGCCACAGGATCCCCACTCCTGGCATAAGGCTTGGTCCAGTTAATTGCAGATATTTGACGTACTTAAGCCAGACTGGAGGTTTGGGAGTCCCTGTCCCTCCAAAAATAACTTTACCAAGAGCGTTCTAGGTCTCCCTTCCTGGTCACTTCCTCGCAGACTGGAGGATGGCAGTTATGGAGGGAGGAGCCACTTTCTTCAGGCTAACCCTGGTGGAGCTGGGCCTGCCTGGTCACTCCCTTGCAGGCCGGAGGATGGCAGTTATGGAGGGAGGAGCCACTTTCTTCAGGTTAGCCCTGGTGGAGCTGGGCCTGTCTGGTCACTCCCTCACAGGCCGGAGGATGGCAGTTATGGAGGGAGGGCACTCTATCTTCAGGCTAGTCCTGATGGAGCTGGGCCTGCCTGGTCACTCTCTCACAGGCCAGAGGATGGCATTTATGGAGGGAGGAGCCTCTTTCTTCAGGCTAGCCTGAATAAATAGTAAATACTGTTATATCCTTGTCAAGGTTGGGCTGAAGGCCATTATTGCCCCTGTTGGGGTGGAGGACCTATTAAAATGGTCCGCCCTTCAAGGTTGATGGAACCTACTAGGTTCCAAGAGGCCCTAGAGGGTTTGATGGCTGGTAATGCCGGCCATTCTGTTGAAGCTCTGGTCAATACTTGGAACAACGATCTTACCAGAGCTATAGACACTATCACTCTCAAGTGCCCATTCCAACTCGCTTCAAATTGCAATTCATGGTATACTCAAGATCTCAAAATAACAAAGCGGGTTGGACAACGACTAGAGTGCCGCTGGCACAAATATCGACTCAGACCTGATAAGACATGCCAAAGAGTTTTTCTTAAATCCTATGAAGTGGAAATAGATAGAATCATAGAATCATAGAATCATAGAATCGTAGAGTTGGAAGAGACCACTAGGGCCATCCAGTCCAACCCCCTGCCATGCAGGAAATCCAAATCAAAGCATCCCTGACAGATGGCCATCCAGCCTCTGTTTAAAGACCTCCAAGGAAGGAGACTCTATCACCTTCCGAGGAAGTGCATTCCACGATCGAACAGCCCTTACTGTCAGGAAGTTCCTCCTAATGTTCAGATGGAATCTCTTTTCCTGTAGCTTGCATCCATTGCTCCGGGTCCTGTTTTCTGGAGCAGCAGAAAACAAGTTTGCTCCCTCTTCAACATGACATCCTTTCAAATATTTAAACAGGGCTATCATATCGCCTCTTAACCTTCTTTTCTCCAGGCTAAACATCCCCAGCTCCCTAAGTCGTTCCTCATAGGGCATGGTTTCCAGACCCTTCACCATTTTTGTCGCCCTCCTTTGGACACGCTCCAGTTTCTCAATGTCCTTTCTGAATTGTGGTGCCCAGAACTGGACACAATATTCTAGGTGGGGCCTGACCAGAGCAGAATACAGTGGCACTATTACTTCTCTTGATCTAGACACTATACTTCTATTGATGCAGCCTAAAATAGCATTGGCCTTTTTAGCTGCCGCATCACACTGTTTACCAAGAGGGTCCCTCTACTCTGCATCTATTATGTCTGCGAAGTCTTGTCCAGCAGAGCTATTCAGGGTGGTAAGGGACTTGACTCAAATCCCTCCCCCACCCTGAACTCTTTATTAGAACCTACAAAAGCCTGCTGTGATGCTTTTAATAACTACTTTGCAGACAAAATCTCTCAGATAAGAGCTGATTTGGATGCCAGCCTTACCACCAAGGTGAAGGAGAGGTATCCAGCGCCTCCGCCTATACTGTTATTCTGGATCGATTTGAGTCAGTTAGTACAGAGGATGTTGACAAGCTCCTTGGGAGTATAAAAAAGACGACTTCCTCTCTCGATCCTTGCCCGTCTTGGCTGGCCGTCCAAAGGGCAGTTTCCATCAAGATGCTGCTAAAAACCATAGTTAATGCATCTTTCAAAGAAGGCTGTCTTCCATCTTGCCTCAAAGAGGTGGTGGTTAAACCCCTTCTAAAAAAAGCCTTCCCTTGACCCCCTGGACAGAAACAATTACAGGCCAGTTTTGCTCTTACCATTCTTAGGCAAGGTAATCGAGACGGCAGTTGCCATTCAATTCCAAGCAGTCTTGGAAGAAACGGGTTTTCTAGATCCATTTCAAACCGGATTTAGGACCGGTTACAGAATGGAGACCACCATGGTCACCTCAGTCGATAATCTCCATCTGGGCATCGGCAGGGGAAGTGTGACCTGCTGGTACTCTTGGACCTCTCAGTGGCTTTCGATAGCATTGACCACGGTATCCTTCTGGAACACCTGGGAGAGTTGTGAATTGGGGGGCACTGCTTTGCAGTGGTTCCGGTCCTACATCTCAGGCAGGTTCCAGATCGTGTTGCTTGGGGACAGTTGTTTGGCCAAGAGGGAGCTCAAGTTGGGCGTCCCTCAAGGCGCAATTCTGTCCCCAGTGCTATTCAAGATTTACATGAAGCTGCTGGGTGAGATAAGCCTGAAACATGGGGCAAAGTGTTATCAATACGCTGATGACACCCAAATATATTTTTCTATGTCTCAGACTGATGCAATGACTAAGGATTGTGTCTCTCCTCTGAATGCCTATCTTAATGCAGTAATAGACTGGATGAGGGAAAACAAACTCAAATTGAATCCAGGTAAGACGGAGGTACTTGTAATAGGGACCCATAATCAGGGAATGGAGTTATGTCAGCCAGTTCTGGATGGGGTCACACTTCTCCTGAAAGACTGTCTGCAGTTTGGGAGTGCTCCTGGATTCATCACTTCATCTGATGGCTCAGGTGGATGCGACGGTCAGGATCACTTGTTAGCAGCTTCAGCTGATACACCAACTGTGCCCTTTCCTGGATCACGGAGATCTTGAAACAGTAGTACATGCGCTGGTCACCTCTCGGCTCGACTTCTCTAATGCACTCTACATGGGGCTACCCTTGTGCCAAGTTCGCAAACTTCAGTTGGTACAGCCAGGTTTTTATCGGCACTTCTAGAACTGCCCACATTACACCAGTTCTTAAATCTCTGACTGGCTGCCCATTCATTTCCAGGAAAGATAGAAGGTGTTTGTTTTTAACCTTTAAAGCCCTACATGGCTTGGGTCCTGACTACTTGCGGGAGCACCTCCTCCCGTACAATCTACCTGTACACATAGGTCCTCTGGGAAGAGCCTGCTACAACCCAAGAAGACCAGACTTTCAGCGGTGACCCAGAGGTCCTTGTCATCAGCTGCTCCCAGGCTCTAGAACAACCTCCGGATGAGATCTGTCATATTTCCACCTTGGAAGCCTATAAGAAGGTTATTAAGATGGATCTCTTTCAGCAGGCATTTCCAGACTAGATTAGATCTATTTTCTTGCCTCCGCCTCCGCCTCCCCCTGACCCTTACCCTTGCCATCATTACTGTTATGGAAATTGTTATTGATGTATCATTCCTGCCCTCCCCTTCAGAAAACCACCCATTTCTTGCCCGAAAAACCTTTTTTACTGTATTGTGATTGGAATGTTTTAAATTTTCTTCTTGTTTAATAGCTTTTTAGGGGTTGATTAATGTTTTTATATTTGGGAGGAGGGTTGGTGTTTTCTTTAAAAATTGTATGTTATTTTATCACTGTAATCCACTTTGATTCCTTTGAGAAATAATAATAATAATAATAATAATAATTATTATTATTATTATTATTATTATTATTATTACTACATCACTTAAAGGGGTTCCAAGGCCCTTTCAACATGTTCCCAGAACCAGGGGGTGGGGCAATCTTTCTGGGGATGTGAGTCTCTGTTGATCCTCCTCTGCAGGGTTGTTGTGAAGGAAATTGCAAGTATGTGAGGGGGCGCCCAATCCGGATCCTGTGGGCCTCTAAGCCTTGATCCCGGGTTTCCAGGGGATTTCCAGAGTTTTGAGGTCACTCCGTCTCCCTCTTCTTGGCTTTGGCCTAGATTTTGGCTCTTCTCTCCCCCTCCCAGCAGAGCCCCCTCTCCCAGGACTCCAGAGAACCCCCCCCCCCCAAAAAAAAAAGTTGTTTCCAATGCTATCGAACCCTATCCTGTGTGATGCTTTCTATTTGGCCCAAAACTCTTCTCCAAATGAAGAATCAGAAGGGAGGGTTTCTCCTCTGCCCCACTTTCCAGGAGGGAGGGGGCTCCTCAAAGCCCTTTTTCCTTTGGATTCCCCTCCCCTCCATGGCCATGTCTCCCTCCAAGGGTCCCCCCTGCCCTCTTTTCTCATAATAAGCCCCCAAGTACCTGGGCCCCAAGGAATCCCCTGAGGAGGGGGCAGGGAAGGAAAGAGGGAGAGGAGGCCTGGCAGGCCCACTGCCTTTCTTTGGGGGGAGAAGAGGGGCTTCCTTCCTTCTTGAAGGAGGGCTGTCCCTGTTCTCGCTTTGTAGCGCAGTCTGTGATGAGGTAACACGGCTACATTAGGCGCCACAATCACCTCCTTCGAATCTGTAATGAGCTGCTTGTGAGCTGGAGAAACACCTCTCCCCTTCCAGAATAAGTGAAGAGAACACTGTAGACAAAGGTCTCTCAGATGAGGCTTTTATTCTTGAAGTTCCAATATGTATAAAGCTATCTACAGACATCTACACAGTCCACCTTCCCTCAAACAGAGAAAGCACACAGAGTCAACTGACTCTAACAGACTCCTCGGCCAACTGCTAAGGCCAACTCTTAAGGCTAACTGTCCACAGAATGTTCAAACCCCCCCCCCCCAGGGCCTGGCTGGTGAATGGCTGGCCTGCTGCCATCATAATAGCCTCCAAAATGAACAATGTGTGTACAAAGCTTAGCTTTCAACATGGAGTGTGTTCTCATGGATGTTCCCATTCAACCTTGGACCTTTTCCATCCCCCGTGTCATATCCCACCGGCCAGACACCTTCCAATGTCCTCTCACCAGTGCCCAATGCCCTGGTGTATCTGTCTGTCATGCTATCTGCTAATCAGTGCTTTCCAGACCCAGAATAGCGTTCTGATTTCTGCCAGCAGCACTTTTTGATATTGACACCCCTCTGGAACCTTGTCCATCACTCCAGGTACTCAGCTTTTACCATACTTCCACACTCTGGCTCAGATCGTTCGCAGCCTCTATCTTCAGGCTCAGATCCTACCATTCTGTGTTCTCCCCACCTTAATCTCGAGGTAGGCTTTGAGGTTTCCCAGGTCTTTTAACACAAACTTCTTCGCCAGCTCCTTCTGCACAGCCTTAACTTCTTGCTCAGTCTGAGCAGCCACACACAGATCATTAACATAAATCACAAGTGTGACCCCGCGTTTCGTGTGCACACACACATCCACTACGCTGTGCTTGTATCCCAGCCTCACCAGCTCATCATGAATACAAAGGTTCCAGCAGCACACACTCTGCTTGAGCCCATAAAGGGCTTTCCTGAGCCTATACACCTTGCCTTCTTTGGCTTCATCAAAACCAGATGCCTTCCATGTATACCTGCTCATCGAGCTGTGTGTTCAGGTAAGCCGTCTCAAAATCAAAGTGCCTTACTACCTGGCCCTTCTGTGCAGCCAATGCAAACACTAATCTGAGGCTTTTTGGCTTTGCACTTGGAGAGAACGTCCTGTCATAGCTCTCAAATCGCTGCTGTGAGAAGCCTCTAGCCACCAACCTAGCCTTATACTTGTGGGTTCTATCTGGCATCTCCTTTCTCTTAAACACCCACTTGTAACCTACAACCCTCCAGTCTCCTGGCCTTTCTACCACTTCAAATACTTCCCTATTCACCAGGGATGAGAACTCACTCTCCATGGCCTCTAACCATCTCTCCTGCTCTTCCCTGGGATAGGTGAGAAGCTCCTGATAGCTCTCCGGCTCATCAGCCACCACATTGCACACTCTGGCATTCTGCACCACAAAATGGTCAGGTGGCCTTCTGGCTCTCTGAGTCTTCCTGGGAATTATGACTTTGTATACCCCCTATCATCCTCACTGTCACCTCTGCATCTGCGGATGACACTCTCTCACACTTTCTAGTAGTGATGGGTGAGGTTTGTGTACTTGTATGTTCCCTGGAGGTGCTAGGCTGGCCAACTGGCATAACCTCTGGTGTTCCTACCCCTCCAGTTCCAGTACTGTCCAATTGTCACAAACACCTCCTGGTTTGTGTGGATCTTCTCCCACCCAGAGTGTTTTTCAAAATTTGCACTTCTGGACAACAGGATGAGGCCATTCCTCAGGTAAAACCTGTAACTGTTCCCCTGATACCCCACAAACATCAATCTCCGCCACTTGGGGTCAGCTTTCTTTCTGAAAATCTGGGGAACATAAACATTGGCATACTGTCCAAACACCCTTAGGTAGCTGAAATTGGGTGGCCTCCCATATAACATGAAGTAGGGCGTTTGTTTCACAGCAGAATTCCATACCTGGTTAGTAATGTGGCAGGCAGCCAGGATTGCCTCCCCCCAAAGTCCCTCTGGGGCCCCTGCATCAAGGAGCATGCAATTCTTTACCTGTTTCAACACCCCAACCTTTATTTCCCCCAAACCAGTGGGTGCATTCATGGTGTTATGGCGGATGCCCTTCTGTTTCTTCCTATTGTTCAAACTTTGTGACAAAAACTCACCACCCCGATCTGTCACCTGAGTACCAACCTTGTACTCAAATTCCCTTTCTACCATCACCACCCAGTTTTTGAATGTGGCAGCAGCCTGATTCTTCTCCCTGAGTGTGTAAGCATAGGAGTATCTGGTGTGCCTATCAACAATGACCATCAGATATCTATTATTGCCCACAGATTTGGTGAACAGACCAGACAGATCAGCATGCACCATTTGGAAAGGCCTCTGGGTGGCACTTTGCTTTTCTTGGCAACAGGAAAACCCTTTAGCTTTATCTTGCTGCACACAGAACAATCCAGATGGTTCCTGCGATCATTCAATTTCAGCCCAGGACAAACACTTCCCAGTTTTCCCAAACAAGAGAAACTAGTGTGTCCCAGAACCCTATGAAAATAGTGTGCACAATTTGAGTGGAAAGGCACATTACTTACTGTAGCACACTCTGCATGGTCATCTAAGAAATACAATTTGTTGTGCTTGCGTGCTTTTGCATAAAACTGTCCCTCTTTAGTGATGACACAGTCATCCCCCTCAAAATGTAGGCCATATCCATCTGTAGTCAGTGAGGACATGCTGACCAGACAATTTTGTAACTGGGGAGCACACAACACATTCTCAAACTCCTTGGTAAAGCCAAGAAAATACACAGTCTCCATGTCCCTTATTTGGCTTGAACCCCCATCAGCCACACCCACAGAGTCTACACATGAGGGCTTTCTGTCCTTCAACAAGGACCTCTGGTTCACCAAATGGTGGGTTGCACCACTGTCAATCATCCATTGATAACTGACTGCCTGGTGGGCTTGACAGTCACTGTCCTTTACTGCCGAAACAACTCCCTTCCTGTTTCCAGGAGTCCAGTTCTGTTTCTTCCTTCTGGCAGCAGGTGGCTTCTTGCAGTTCCTCCTGAAGTGGCCTGTCTCTCCACAGTTGTAGCAATGCTTGGCTTGGCAGACAGCTATACTCTCAGTCAGTTGAACTGCTTCTGATGGTGTGTTTCCTGACCTTGGCTCGGCATGTTGCTGTCTCTGAATGCCTTTCTCAAAACGCCATCTTTGGCATTCCTCCAAGACACTTGTCAACACCAAGTCCATTGTGAGCTGGGTCTCTGGCACTCCTTGAAGGCTGTACAATAAAGTAAAATAACTCTAGGAACAGATGTCGCATGCACCTTACAAGCATACAGTCTCTTGCTCCAGAGCATTTTCGGCAGTGCAGAGTCAGATTGATGCACTTCTCTCAGTGCATTCCAAATCTCCTTGGCAACTGACTGGGCTCCAGAATGAGACACAACGCAGCTCTGGCTCTTCTATCCAGCTCAGCATTCTTTACAGTTAAACCTTCTTCAATGACATCCCTGAGTCCTTCTTTTATTAGGACTACCTCAGCACAGACAGCCCACTGGGTCTAATTAGAGTCATTCAACTTTGGGAACTTCACAAAACCTATGCTGGCAAATAAAAACAAACGCTCAGCCTTGATAGCCTTCCACAATGCTCACTATCTGTTGAAGATAAGGAGACAGCCAGCAGTGGCCTGGCCTTCCCTCCCTCCTTCCCTTCCTTCCTTCCTTCCTTCCTTCCTTCCTTCCTTCCTTCCTTCCTTCCTTCCTTCCCTCCATTCTTCCTTCAAGGAGACTGCAGTGGAGCTCAAGGTGCAGAGCTGGATTCAGGAGAGAAAGGCAGGAAGGCTCTGCTGGTCTTATGGATGGGAATGGAGCTGAGGACTGAGGAGAGAAGAAAGGGTCAGTTTGGAACAAATGCAGAACTTCTTTACATCAAAAAGTCCAGTGTGTTGAAAGAGCAAAGAACTTTATTGAGAACACACAGTCAGAAATTCAGTGTCTAAGCCAGAACTGCCCACTCCAATCCAAACAAGACATTAAAAACCCAAAACCTAAAACACCACCCTCTTCCAAACCTAGCCCCCCCCCCCCCAATTCCCACAGTCTATGCCCCACAGGTACCAAGCCCCCCTTTGCCATTCCTCAAATTAGGCCCTTTCTGCCTCCAAATTTCTTTAGCCAACATCCCACAAATTCCAAAAGCTATCATCCCCATAACTATTTTAACCAGCTGTAAGAAATCCCAGCCCCCCATCTACCTAACCTATACCATGACCCACAATCCGCAGCCATATTTAAAACCCAAAGTCATTATCTATACAATTAGCAATTAAAACCCAATCTTAACAAAATACAACCTTAACATAAACAGACATATGGACAGACAAACATTACAAACAAAATCACAACAGCCTTTTCTTAGCACTGCTGGATTGAAAATATATTTTTTGCATTCCTTACTGACAAAAAGAGTGTTAGTTCATTTCTGGGATTTGTGTGGCTTCTCTCCTGTGTGGACTCTCTGATGTATCACTAAGTGAGGCTTCTGATGAAAGCATTTCCCACAATGCTGGCATTTGTATGGCTTGTCTCCTGTGTGGACTCTCTGATGTCTCACTAGGTGTGCCTTTGAAGAAAAACATTTCCCACAATGCTGGCATTTGTATGGCTTCTCTCCTGTGTGGGTTCTCTGATGTCTCACTAGGTCTGATTTCATAGAAAAACCTTTCCCACAATGCTGGCATTTGAATGGCTTCTCTCCTGTGTGGACTCTCTGATGCATGACAAGAACTGACTTGCAGGCAAAACATTTCCCACAATGCTGGCATATGTATGGCTTCTCTCCTGTGTGGAATCTCTGATGTGTCACTAAGTGAGGCTTCTGAAGAAAGCATTTCCCACAATGCTGGCATTTGTATGGCTTCTCTCCTGTATGGACTCTCTGATGTCTCACTAGGTTTGACTTCCAAGAAAAACATTTCCCACAATGCTGGCATTTGTATGGCTTCTCTCTTGTGTGGACTCTCTGATGTA
>NC_056522.1:160378555-160405518 GCF_019175285.1 Sceloporus undulatus | reverse complement strand
TCACTAGGTGTGCCTTTGAAGTAAAACATTTCCCACAATGCTGGCATTTGTATGGCTTCTCTCCTGTGTGGACTCTCTGATGTCTCACTAGGTGTGCCTTTGAAGTAAAACATTTCCCACAATGCTGGCATTTGTATGGCTTCTCTCCTGTGTGGACTCTCCGATGCATGACTAGGTTTGACTTTGAAGTAAAACATTTCCCACAATGCTGGCATTTATGTGACTTCTTTCTTGTGTGGACTCTCTTGTGACCGACAAATTCTTCTGTAAAAGAGGACAATGAGTGAATCACAGTGTAAAGACAGGAAAGTGTTACCCCAAGATTTAGCCCCACGTTCACCCCTCCCTATTTGAGATTAAATTAATAAAGTTGGTGTGAGTGACCTGAGCATGAACCTGTTCTGGATGCCCCCAAATCCATATAATGACTGTATCCTTACTCATAGGAGCTACCAAAGAAGAGAGTGAAGGGCAACTGCCATGAGGAAATGAGTAGAAGCAGATAGTCAGGCCATTGAAAAATATTTCATTAAATATATGTAAAACTATTTGAATTGAAAAGTGGCATCATTTCCTGTGAGACTGCCAGAGAGTGTTGAGTCAGAGCACATGGCATGATGCAAGCTAACTGCAGAGGATGCTTCATGCTGTGTGGCACCAGGAGATGACTCACAACCAATACAGTATACAGCTCACATGTGGATTGATGTGGGTTGGTGTTGGGTGTAGAAGAGATTGTGAAGTTGATGGAAGTCAGAGAGGAGAGCTTGCAAATATTTGTTTTATATTGCAACGTAAGCTAAAGAACCTGCAAGGACTTGGAGGAAATCAACTGTGTGTCAGTTATTTTTAAGTGTGGAAAGTGGTCAGTGCATTGCCAATATCTGTATCTGGATATTTCCTTTTTGTACTCTGCTATGTTATTGTTGAGCTCTGGGAGTGTCGCGTTCAGACTGTGCTATACATTGGCTTGTGAATGGGACCAGAACTCAGAGCCAAGAAGGACCTAAGAGCCAGTGTGACAATCCTGTTTGTCTGAGGTATTTTTGCCAAGCACTCATTGCATTTATTTCAGTTTCAGACAATTCTTTCCCCACCCAGGAAACATCCTAAAGCAATTTAAACCTTTTCGAAAGCTCGGTTTCTGCCCCCAAGCAACAATTTCAGTATAAATATCAGCCCCAACTGGCTCTTCTTCAGCGTCAGTCCAGTTGCAGACAGACACTCCGTTGGTTTACACTGCTAAACACCTCACTACACTCGCCAGCCCCACTTGCCATTGGAGTTACTGACTTCTCTCCCCTTTCTGGACCCTCAGGAATTGGAATCTAGATATTACCATTAGCAAAGCCTTACACTATTCACCACTCCCACCTTTGTTACCCAGTTCTTGTGTGTGTGCGTGAACACCTATATGTGTATATGTGTGTGTATGCGTGTATTTTGCTTTCCCCCTAAATAAAACACAAAAAACCTATTGGAAATGCCTCTGGAGTTCTGTGTGCCTCTGGGTCTGGTATAGTTGGGATGAATCCCAGGTTCACTGTAGCCTCACTCTCTCCTTTGAGCTAAGTATAAAATTCCCCTAAAAGCATAGCACTTGTGGGTGTCCTCCCCAGACTCCAGCATTTCGAGTGACAAAGGGCCTCTGGAATCAACCACAGAACTAAGCAAGCTCAGGTTGGAAAATAAACATCAGAGAAAAAGGGATTATTGTGTTACCCTTTCCTCTCTGTACAGACATTGCTCACAATTCCTAAATGGAGCCCTTAATATGTATGAAAACAATGGCCTGATTTCAAGTTCAGTTCTGAGGTTCAATGCTCTACATGAGGCTACCTTTGTACCAAATTCTGAAGCTTCAGTTAGTTCAAAACACGACAGCCAGATTTCTCACTGGAACATCTAGGTCAGGCCATAACACAGTTCTAAACTCTCTACATTGGCTGCCAATTAGCCCAGGCGCAATACAAAGTGTTGATATTACTTTAAAGCCCGACAAGCTTAGGCCCGAGCGACTAGAGGGACAGCCTCTCCCGACACAATCCGCCCATACTCGCAGAAACATCTGGGAAGAATCTATGAGATTACCCAAAGGTCAGGCTAAGAAACAACTTCCACAGAGCGTACACAGCCATGGACCCCAGTTTATGGAACAACTTGCCAGACGATGCATCTTATCACCACCTTGGAGGCTTTCAAGAAAGCACTTAAGACGGACGCTTCCAGCAGGCTTACCCACCCGCCACTCTTGTAAAGAACTAAGGGAAAATCCCACTTCTGATCACAAATGTGGGCATTTTAAAACAATGCTTGTATTTGTCCAAATTGAGTTTTTGGTGACTAGTGTTTTACGTGTGTGTAAATGGGAGCTAATGTGTTTTAATGGCTATTTTATGGTTGCAATAACCACCTCGACCGTTGCGAGAGGGGGGGAAATACAAATAAAACATTACTATTATTAGTATATTATTATTATTATTATTAAAATCTATCAGGTTGGAGGCTTCCTACCAATCCCCAAGGCCCCTCCCTGGCCCTTCCCAGAGTCCCTCCTTTCCACACAGAGCTAGGCGATCCTGGCTTGCTCCTGCCTTCCCCTCCTGCGCCCAGAGGTCTAGAGTTGGAAGAGACCACAAGGGCCATCCAGTCCAACCCCACTCAAACCACCCATGCAGGAATCAAAAGGCATCCCCGACAGATGGCATCCAGCCTCTGTTTAAAGACCTCTAAGGAAGGAGACGCCACCAAAATCTCCGAGAGTTTGTTCCATTGTCAAACAGCCCTTACTGTCAGGAAGTCCTCTTAATGTTGAGGTGGAATCCTCTTTGTCCTGTAACTTGCATCCATTGCTCTGCGTTCTAGTCTCTGGAGCACAGAAAAAGAAGTGTCCACTCATCATGAAATCCCTTCAAATATTAAAAGAGATCTATCATATCACCTCTTAACCTTCTCTTTTCCAGTCTAACATTCCCAGCTTCCCTAAGCCGTGTCCTCATATGGCATGGTTTCCAGAACCGTCCCCATTTTAGTTGGCCCTCCTTTGGACACACTCCAGTGTTCTCCCATCCTTTTTGAATTGTGTGCCCTGAACTGGACACAGTATTCCAGGTGGCCTGACCAAAGCAGAATAGAGTAGCACTATTACTTCCTTGATCTAGATACTATACTTCTGTTGATGCAGCCTTAATCGCATTGCCTTGTTATGCTCCGCATTGCACTGTTGTTACTCATCTTAACTTTGTGTTTACTTGGACTCCTAGATCCTTTCACACAGTAGTTTCAATTCAGCCAGGTGTCCCCCACCTATATTCTGCTTTCATTCATCCCCCTCCCAGCCAATCCCCTTCCCTTTCTCCCTCCACTCTCCAACCTTCCCTCTTGCTCATCTGCACTGCTTCAGCATTTTCACCTTCACCATCTTTCCTGCCTTTCTATTTTTCACATTTGCTCCTTCCTTCTTATCACAGATCACACCCATTTATGCAATGCATAAAGAGACACTTTGAGGCTCATTTGTTGAGAAAGGTAGAATAATCAATATACAAATAACCCAAAGGGAGAGGCAGAGCAAGGGGGCTGGGACTTAGTCTCCAATTGTTGGTGAGGATCAAGCACCAGGGAGCAGCCTTAAAACAGTCTTAAGACATCTCTAAGACAGGGCTGGGCTACGTGTTGGCATGGGGGGGCATCACATGGGCCCCCAGGTATCTCAGGGGCAACTGCACATTGTATTGCATAAAATAGGAATCTGTTTGACCCTAAGTATTGCAATCCCTTTGGGGAAGTGGAGGCCATTTGACACTGTTGGGCCTTCTTGAGCCTTGCAGGGCCAAGGGAGGTCTTTTTCCCCAAGAAGCCTCTCCAGAGCCTCAAAAGGCGGGTCAAAAAAGGTGGAAACATACTCAAGATGTGCTGAGTACCATTTCAGTGAGAAATGCATTAACTCCATGCGTCTTCCTACAAAAACCAGAATTGTGTGATATCTGGGGCGGACTAGTCTCAGAATAAAAAGATCCTTTGCTTGCACCAAAAGGTCTATTGAGAACTCAGTGTAGAAGCGTCATTAACATGTCTAAGCAGTCTCTGAGTGTCTAAACCTTCCCCTCCATCGTTAACTATCTCCACACTCTACCCTTTCCTCCCCCTTCAGCCCCTAAACAGCATGGCTGCCAAGGTACCTCTTTGCCTTATTCTCCACTGTTCACATATGCCTCTCACCCGGGGGCATGTCTGCCACCCAAAGCTCACAAACCAGTCAGTTAAGAGCTCCACTACTGGAGTGTGGATGGTGCTTGGAATGTTTATTCCTGCATGGCAGAAGTGGGTGGAACTGGATGCCCTTGGGTCTATTCCATCTCATGAATTCATATTGCTAGTGTATAATGCTTTACCAGAGTAGAGGTCTCCAGAGCTTCCGTGGACTCGATTGTACTGGATCACTTTGGAGTCTGTAAGTACCGAGGATGTGGACAAGATCCTTAGAAGTGTTAGGAAGACGACTTGCTCCCTCGATCCCTGTCCCTCGTGGCTAGCGGCTCAGGGGGAAGGGTAAGTAACTTCCTTGTTGCACGTATTATTAATACATCATTGGTGGATGGGCATTTCCATCTAGCTTAAAATTGGTCACGGTAAAACCATTGCTAAAAAAGCCCTCCATTGACCCCCTGTTGCACAATATTACGGCCAGTATCGCTATTGGCCATTTTTAGGAAAGGTGATCGAGGGCGGTTGCAATCCAACTTCAATTGATCTTGGATGAACGAATTATCTGACACATTTCAAATCAGCTTTCGGGCGGCTACGGGATTGAGACTGCCATGGTCTCCTGATCGATGATGCTCCATTCGGGCATGGACATGGGTAGCGTATCCCTGTTAGTGCTCTTAGACATCTCAGCGGCTTTCAATACCATTGACCAGGTATCCTTCTGGAGCCCTGGGGGATTTGTATGGGGGCACTGCGCTCCAGTGGTTCCATTCCTACTCTCGGCAGTTCCAGATGTGGCAGCTGGGGGACGTGTGCTTGATAAGAGGGCCCTTACATCGGGGGTCCCTCAAGAGCCATTCTGTCCCCCATGCTTTTTAACATTTACATAAAACCGCTGAGAGAGATCATCCGGAGGCACAGGGCGCGGGGTTATCATACGCTGATGACACCCAGATAGTTTTCTCTGTGTCTCTGACTGAGACAGTGATCAGGGATGGCATCTCTCCTCTCGATGCTGTCTGGAGTCAGTAAGGGGCTGGATGAGGGAAAACAACTCAGTTTGAATCCAGAGAAAACGGAAGGGTCGTGATAGGTTCTCCAGGCCTGGGATGGTTATTTCTCCACCAGTTCGAACGGGATCATGCTCCCGTGAAGGTCTCTGTTCGCAGCTGGGGGTGCTCCTTGAGTCATCGCTCCACCTTACATCTCAGTGGATGCGACGTCAGGAGCACCTGTTTACCAACTTCGGTTGATACGTCAGCTGCGTCCCGACCTGACCCGGGGGGACCTTGAAACAGTAGTGCATGCTGGAACCTCTCGATGGACTTCTGCAACGCGCTGACATGGGCGAAACCCTGTACCATACTCGGAAGCTGCAATTGGTGCAGAATATGGCAGCAAGATTGGTCACTGGTTACTCCAGGACCAGTCCATATAACACCGGTCCTTAAAGCCTTCATGGCTGCCTATTCGCTTCCGGGCGCAATACAATGTTTTGTTATTACCTATAAAGCCCTAATGGCTTGGGCACCAGGTACTGAAGGACCCGCCTCTCTCCATACAATCCGCCCCGCACACTCAGGTCTGCAGGAAGCACCTACTAAGAGTTCAGACGCGAGATATTCCATCACTAATCAAAGGGCCTTCTCCATCTCGCCCCTAGGCTCTGGAACTCGCTTCCCGGCGAGCTTCGCTCGGCAACCTCACTGGACCAATTTAAAAGGGGTTAAAAACACACCGTTTCCAGCAGCATACCCCTAATGCCCCTGAAGTACTTTCCCTCTCCCCCTCATAGCACTGTATGTGCTAGCGGGTGCTAATTTGTGTATCTGTGATTTCTTTTGAGTTTTACTGTGTATAATTTTGTGTTGTATTTTAACATTTGTGTTACCCGCCTTGATCACGGAAAGGCGGCTAAAAAAAAATATTTGATTGATTATTATTATTATTATTATTATTATTACTACTGGATTCCGGTCCTACCCACAGGGCCACATTCTATTTCTCCACATTATATACTGTCATAATCTCTGCTTCTTTGTCAACAGTTTTCCACGTCCTCAGTGAATATATCGCCACATCCGCAAAGGTCACCGTGCAACGAAAATAGCCCTCATCCACAGAGTGACTAAGCAAAAGGGGAGGAAAGCACAATGGTGCATCCAATATTATTTGATCACTTTAGATCAGTCGCGGAAATAAACTGTAAATTCTGTCAGCAAGAACAAACTACTGCCTTGAGACTGAGTTTATCTTGAAGCTTTTCAACATAACATACAATATAATACACAAATAATTTAGGACCATGGCTGGATACTGATATGGATTAGGAGACTGACTATCCCAACACATACAGTACATTTAGTCACCAAAAGATTATGGTGCATTTAGATATTTCTTGGCCACATTTGAGAGGCAAACCTCATTTTAATAACGTACTGGGAACACTCTGGGCTTGAGGGCCACTGGGCCCACCCCATTTATATCCAGAGATGTTCTCCCTAGCCCCCAACATTTCACAGATGGTGGAAAGCAAAGACACACGGGGACAAACACCCAGAAGGCATGAAGATGGCCAACATTGTTTATGAGGAAGATCACGCAAACTAGGAAGGGCAACAGCAGTTTGCTTTGCTTCAACCTCCTGGGAAGGGGCATATACCCCGTCTTTCCTCCCTCTCCCCACTTTTGAGTTGATGGGCTGCAAACTCCTTGGCACCTCCTTATGCAGAAAGTGAAATGAGCTGGAAGAAAGGGAAAGTTGGGAGGAGAGAAAGAAACCAGGACATTTTAAAACCCTGAATAATGGGGTGACAGAGGATAACCAGGCTGTCTCTGCCAAACCTCGGACAGTAGTTGATTTGCTCCTTTCATAAATTGACGCCAGCAGTGACACAGATGAAGCTATTAGGGTATGAACTCACCGAAGAGCTATTGTACGCGGCAGCCTCTTTCGGTTGGAGCCCCCAACTCCCTTCGCATGGCCTCTGTGTCGGCCATCAGGTGGACAGAGGTTCCTGGTGGTCCTGCACTTGGGGACTTCCAGGAAGAGAGAGCCCAAAGCCGTGTCCAAGGAGGGCCGAGATGAGGTTTCCTGAGAAAAGGGACCAGGGTTGAAGCTGCTTGGTGAGAAACCCTGCAGCACGCAAACTGGAGAAACAGCATCCTGCTTGTTATATACAACAGGTGACATATGCCTCCGTGGGCCGATGCAGAGGTGGGCATGCCCTTCCTCCCTCTGCACCAAACAAAGCCCCCTGGACCTAGCTCCCCTACAACAACAGATACCCATGCCTTCTTAGAGTGGGATGTGCGAACCTATGGCACGCGTGCCAGAGCAGAGTGGCACTCAGAGGCCCTCTCTGGTGGTGCAACATGTGTCCATTCGACCCCAGCACAGAGTTTGCCAGAGTTGTGTTACTAGAAAGCCAGAGGGACATGGCCTTTGCAATAAATAAGTGGGTCTGTGTGTTGCAGTTGGGGCCTCGAGTCCTCTAAAGAGTTCACCATCAACTGGATTAGGGGATGGGAATTTGGAGAGGGCCCTGGTTATGTCCCTGTAAGCTAGATGTAAATCAGTGCATCATAAATAATGAACAAATAATCTGCTGAAACCTCCAGAGTCCCCAGCGCTTTTCCCCCCACAGCCCCTTTCCCAAAGAAGCGCATCCGCACTGTAGAAAAAGGCACTTTGACACCACTTAATATAAACCGCTCATGCTATGGAATCCTGGGATTTTGCCTTTTGGACCACTTAGCCTTCTCTTGCCAGAGCTCTCATGCCAGACACAAACTACAATCCCAGATTCCATAGGATGGAGCCAGCAGATTTAAAACCGGCTTCGATCCGGATCATTTCTATAATGCAGATAAAACCTAGGTCTGTTGTAAAAAGGATAGAAGCACCCAATCCCAAGAATTTTTTATCCTGTAAACATGGTGTTTGGCTTTTCAGAAATATAAGCAGTTTTTCTGTCTAGATCCTATTCTTCTTGTTGTTGTTTATTTGTATGAATATACATCATCTTTGGTAATAGGAGATGGTCATCGTCTCCTTCATTCTTTCCTTAGAATCTCTTATAGAAAACGGGGAACTTTAAACCTCCCAAAGGAGCCACTTTGCTTGTTTGGGGGACACCCTCTCTTAGAAGCCAAAGCCCATGTTTGGTGAAAAGAAGAATAAGGCTTGTATTAAAACTACCTCACCTGTTTCTGACCCCTTTTAAAACCCATGGTACCCCAGAAGGAGCAGAGCTGTGTAACAAGAAAAACCCCTCAGAAAAGAGACACAAAGACACACAAGACACACTTCTACCTTTTGGCCAAGGAGCCCTGGCCTCCTTCTGACCTCTGGAGCCTCAGGAGAGAAAAGAAAACCTCTTTCAAACTGAGGCCTCAGAGACAGGTTGCTGGAACATTTAGTTCCCTGCAGTCACAAGCAGAACAAAATGGGAGGCCAGAAACCAAATGGCCTCCAGAACACAACAAATGGGCAATGCCAAACGACAAAATGACTGCTAGAACACAAATGGCCCACCAAAACAAAAAAATGGCCACCAGAACACAAAATGGCTGCCAGAACACACAATAGCCTGCAGAACACAAATGGCCACCAAAAACAAATGGCCGCCAGAACACAAAATAGCTGACAAAACACAAAATGGCTGACGAAACCCAAAATGGCCACCAAAACAAAAAAGAGCCTGAAAGACCAACAAAATCACTGCCTAAACACAAAAGTGGAGACCAGAAAAAAATGGCTGCCTATATTAACACAAAATGGCTGTCGGTTAACAAAATGGGTGCCGTGCTCCGCATCAGCCGCTTTGAGCCGGTTGGCAGTTTGTGAGGCCTTTTAGGGAATCCTAATGAGGATATAAGGAGGCATCAAAGTCCGGAAAGGAGAGCCCAAACAGAGTGGCCATGAGGCCTGGACACAAAGTAAGCTTACCCATATTGAACCTTTTTCTGAGCCAGTAAAAAAGGATGTGGAAGCTTGCTAGGAGGTATGCAAAATTCTTTTTGGGTTCAAGAAAAGGCGTGAAGTGGGGAAAGGCAAAGTCCGAAAGTCCCCAAATGTAGGTTAATAGGACACATTCTGTAATTGGTGGCACAAAAGTTCATTACACCCCAGTAAACTCAGGAGGAGAAGAAAGAAATCCGAGCGCCTAGAGTTGGAAAGGACCCTAAAGGGGTCATCCATTCAGGCCACTCCGGTGTGCAATGCAGAATAAGCAAGACACAAAAGGCCTTCTGGGACCAAAATGGCTGCCAGAACACAAAACAAGCTGCGGAAGAACAAAACGGCTGCAGAACAATACCAAATGGCCAGCTGGAAACACAAATAGCTTGCCAGAACACAAAAAGCTTTCACAGACACAAAATGTTCACTGGAACACAAAACAGCTGCAAGAGAACAAAAAATGGCAGCAGAAAACAACAAAATGGCTGCCAAGAAACAAAAAACCAAATGGGCCGCTGGAAACACAAACGTTTGCAGAAAACACCAAAGGCCGCTGGAACACAAAGAGCTGCCAGAACCAAAATCTTCAGAACACAAAATGCGTCCCAGAACAAAATGCCACCAAGAACACAAATGTTCGCTGGAACACAACAGCGCAAGAACAAACAAAATGGCACAGAAACACAAGATGCCAGAACACAAAATAGCCAGTGGGCGCACAAAATGGCTTTCTTGGCATTGAACATTTGAGCCATCATGGTGAGAGAGAGACGACGGAGGGGAAGTGGAAGAGTCCTGGAGGAGGGGCCTTGGGAGATCTAGAGCCTTCTTGATATATTCGGTGTTTGCTTCCTAACAAAGGGGCTTCTGGCCTCATAAAGGATTTTGGGCAACTGGATCGAAAGGCAGTAGTAACCCCGTTCTCTTGCCCTGGGATTTAAGTGTAATTGTCTGGACTGGATCTCCCAGCCAATCCACTTGGACAAGGAGAGGAGGGGACCTGCCCTGCAGAAGCCCACCTCCATCCCTCTGAATTGGAGGGCTACAACACCCAGGGCTGTCTTGACAGATACAGTGTTAAGAGTGTCCCTTCCTTCCTTCCTTCCTTCCTTCCTCCTTCCTTTCTCCCTAGCTGGCTTGGAGTGTGATGAGTCCTGTTAGGGATGGTACTTCTCTGTTTGTCATTGTGTGGCCTCCATAGATTTCTACTTATGGGCGACACCTAAGGAAGCCCTTTGCAGGCCTTCAATGGCAAGAATTGTCCAAAGGGGTTTTGCAAGTGCCGCCCTCTGAGGCTGGAAGAGAGTGGGACTTTGCCGAAGGTCCATCAGTTGTTTTCACAGAGAGCCAAGAGGGCATTGGAAAACCCTTGGCTACAGGGTCCGTATAGGTCGCAATGCTCCAGCCACTTAAACCATGCTGGCTTTTCGTGAGGCTCGTGTAGTTTTTTTGTGGAGTTTTGGCCCAAGTCATTGCCCCGACGGCTGGGAGCCTCTCCTGGGGTTTTTCTTTGGCCAATAGTTGTTCGAGAAGGTTTGCCATGGCCTTCCCTGTAAGCTGAGATGAGTGACTTCTTGCCCAAGGGACCCATCTGGTTTCATGGTGGAGTGTGGTTACTGGAACCCTCTGGCCCACAGTTTTTAAACCCAACACATCAACACTAGCGACCACACTGCCCCCGTTCCACATGTACAACCTTGTAAAACAATTGCATGCTGTGTTTAGTTCTTCAGGTGTTCCTTCAAGTATTTTCCAATTATGGCACCCTAAGGACAACCTTAATCATGTGGTTTCTTGGCAGTTTCTTTCTTCAGAGATGGTGCCATTGCCATTCTCTTAGGCTGAGAGGTTGACTTGCCAAGAGGTCAAACCTAAGTTCCCAAAACACACCTGCAGCAATAAGTCCGAATCTGAAGACAATCTGAAAACTGCCTGACTCAGTGATAGGGATTCCTGGAAATGTGTTTTTGTGAGACATGAGTCTTCTCTGTCAGAGATCGCTGTGGGGAACAATAAACGCCAATTCCCATGATTCCCCTAGCACTGGACCAGGCTCAGTTAATATGCTCTCAGACTGGACTGTTGCTGGCGGTGGTTTTGGAGACCTTCCGTTGGCCGCAAATTGGTCCAAGCCTCCCCGCAAGTCATACTCCTAATTCGGTGGCAGTCCCCTCCTGCCAACACTTTCTCATTTTCCCCCCAAAACCACGCAAAGCGGGGCAGATGGAAAAGTTTTAAAGCACATTTACATCTGCAGTATTTGTTTTAAAAACGAGACTCCCAAATGTTTATTATCAGTTTTTGGTAGCTATGTAGTACAAGAAAGACATAGAGTGCAACGCCTCAAGTACCTTTAGTTCGTAGAGTGAGAGGGGCTTTTCCAACTGACCACTGTGAGATCTCCTGTGGTCCACACCGAAACCAACCGCGCCCTGTAATAATATAATAAGAATAATAAAGAGAATAATAATAAAATAATACGTAAAATAATAAAATATAAAATAATAATAATAATAATACTCATACTGTAAAGTATAATATAATAATGCAGATATACTAATAATAATATAATATACTGTAAAATAATAATAAGATAAAGAATCATAATACTAATAATAATAATAATAATAATAAGAAGAATAATAATTTTTATACCCCCGTTTCTTCAGCCAAAAAGCACTCAGAAGTGGCTTACCATTTGTTAATTAGAACATTGAGACAATGATGGCTCTTATCCAGAAAGACCCTTTGCATTCCCTAAAATCGCGATGCCATTCATCCATGAATTATAAAGGAGTTCCTACCCACACGGCGACGGGAAGGACCTTATTATTTCTACTTCTTTACTGATCTTCCCAAGCAGCAACTGAGCCAAGACACGGGAAAAGGAAGTAGTCAGTAGGAGATACTATAAGGAGATGTTTTTACTATAATAACAAAATAGAAACTGAAATAGAAGTCCATAAAAGATATTAGGATCTTGCAGTACAATAGTTGTAAGTAATATAAATGTTCAGTTCATACAAGCATAAAGAATTAAATAAACCCAAGACGTCCCATTCTAGACTAACTTCCAAGATCCACTCTTTAACTCTCTCGTTCTCTCAATCTCCACCGACACAATTCCCCCACTGTCTCTGTGGTACGCTCAGGCCGTATAGTCTCCTGCCATGAAGCTTCCGAAGACTTTATCCTGTCTGTGATTGGTCAATTGGACTTCCGTAGCAGTGATGTACTCTGTATTTTTCATAAACCTCTCCTTTTTACCTGCCTGAAGAAGACCTCCATTGACTGGAGCCCCAGTCATTGCACTTTGCCAAGGCATGACTTGCACAGGTTTCCCAATGTTTGTTTCTTGGGGTCTGCCTTCCAGTTGTTGTCGCAGCTCTTATGGTGAACCTTATGGGGGAGTTTCTGAGGGGTTTTCTTGGCAGTTCCTGCAAGTGGTTTTCCCCATGGACAGCCTCCTGAGGCTGAGAGAGTGCTGGACTTTCCCAAGCTTCCAGTTCTTTTGGAACCTTTTTGCTTTATCTTCTAGAAAGGCAACTGAGTGTTGCTTTCTTGCTCCTGAAGAATGAGAGAAAAAACGCATGGCATCCAAAAGGCTCACATTCTCTGGGTTATGCCTGATAATATGTATATGTAGAGATTGCAATCCCTGTTCATTTATTGAAGGTTTATAGTGCACCCCACATCATAGAATATGGACAGGCAACTGTTGACTGGGTTTGGATTGGTTGACCCGACGAACCCAAGGATAACTCAACAATTTTCCTTTTTCGGGAGAAGAGGAAGGGAGATCTAGAGAATAAGGTATTATTAGATCATTCTAAGATAAAGACGAATTAAATTAAGAGACAAAAGGAAAAATGGAAATATGATCATGAACATAGAGGTAGAAGCGCTCCACAAAACGGAGTAAAGTGTTTTCATTATGTCCAAAAAAACTTAGGTGCAAACGTGACGTGTTTACAGAAAACTCATCTAAAAGAAAAGATAATCGATTACTTAAGAATATAAAGGTGGGAAATGAATATATATCAGCTAATGAAAGAAAGAATGGTGTCCATGTTGTAACAGACTTTAGCAAAAGACAATAATTTAAAGACAGAAGAAGGCGTACTAGACTAGATTTACACTACTACAAGAATGGAAAATTTTGATGGTGGGCAATCTTGCCCCATTGGATAAAAGGACCACATGTTTTATATGAAGTTGAACAGGAGCTATCTAAGCTTAATTACGAAAAGAATTTATTATGGGAGAGGTGGAATGGAGTAGTTTAAAACCCAGAAATTAGATAAAATCAGAAAGAAAAATTAAAAAACTCCCGAAGGCACTTTAAAAAGAGCTAATTGAAGAACAAACTGCAGATGTTTGAGGATTTAAAATATAGAGACTCTAGAGATGTTCTTTAGTTCTGGAAGCTAAATCTTTCTCTAGGATTTACCAGTTCTATGCTTCTAAGAAACTCGATGTAAGAGAGCCTAAGAGGGATGCAAACCGAGAACAATAATCTGTCATAAGTCCTTTGACAGTACTTAATCACAACAATGAAAATGAATATGCATGGAGACTAAATGAAGCTCTGCATTAAAGAAGAAATTGTGGAAAAGCAAGAGAAAGCAGTGCAACGATTCTGTGAAGAAAACTGAGCCTATATTGGACGCAACAACATGGGAAGCCTCCGAAGCCTCCAGAGAGGCTTTTTTTATTGCAACAAATTTCATACTAAATGAAAGAAAAAAAGATAAACTGAAACGTGATGTAAGAGATGTTGAAAAAAGAAAGAAATAGAACTAAGTGAAAATAGAACTAAGAATTAAAAAGAGATTAAAACGATTAAAAAACAAATAGAACTAAAAAATTAAGAGATACATAGGAAAATTAAATATAGGAAGCAAATGCAGGTCGAACAAGGCAATAAACCTGGCAGATGGTTTTGCACAAGGATAATGAAAACAGAAGGAAAAGGAACATCGTTACTGAAATTAACCCAAGAAAAAGTACTTTCACATGCCACGGAAACCAGAAAGAATAAAGAAGAGTTTTCTAGACTTCTAGGAAAAGCTGTATAAAGGAGGTAGCATCCAAAACAGAGCATACAGAGTTTCGAGAATAAACATGAAGCCATTTGATAACCGAAAGAGAGAGATACTGAATAGACCAATTTCTTAGCCGAATAACAGATGAGGTTATTAAGAATGCAAAAAAGGGGAACTCCAGGCCCAGATGGAATTCCCTGTTGAAGAACAACTAAGATACCATACAAACTAACTTGAACGAAAATTGGAACAAAAAGATCCAGGATCATGAAGCAGGCAAGCGTCTCCCTAATAGTCAAAGAAGGCAGAGATCCTTTTACGGATTAAAAAGCTATAGTACAAATCTCTCTAGCTAAGAACGGACCTAATAAGCCTATTCAAAGATTAAAAAAAGGTCTTAGCAGAGTGGATACAAGAAGAACAGTGTCGGAGACATGTATGTTTAATGTCGGGTGTGGGGGGTGGAGAGGATAGGTAGGGATGGTATGTATTGTAAAATGTACTAGATGTTGTGAGAATACTATGTATGACAATATTTATGGGAAAAACTTGGGGGGGAAAACAAGGGCTGGGCTTCCTTTTCCAATCCTGGAGAGAAGTGACCAAGTGGGAATGTCCAGCGGGGCTCTTCCTGTGCCCAGGCTATTCCAACATCTTTGAGCATACTTTGAATTAACAAGAAATGGAGGCATAGTTATCATACTAGAAGATACACCAAACTAGGAGGAGTAAGCTAATACTCCAGAGGACAAGGATATCAAAATTCAAACGACCTTAAATAGATTAGAAAGCTGGGGCCAAATCTAACAAAATGATTCACCCGAGAAATGTAAGGTCGCAATTAAGTGCAGAAAAAAATGAAATGCACAGATATAAGAATGGGAAACGCCTGGCTGATGAAACTACTGTGAAAGGGATCTAGGAGTCCGTAGACGCCACAAGTTGAACATGAGGCAAGCAATGTGATTTTAGGCGGCATCAGGCAAGAAAGTAACGTGTCTAGATCAAGGGAAGCAATAGTAACCAACTCTATCTGCTTTTGGTCAGAGCCCTCCGGGAATATGGTGTCCATTTCTGGGCACCACAATTCAAAAATGAGGTGGAGAACTGAGCCATGTTCTAAAGGATGTAACTAAGTCAGTCAAAAATAAAGGTAGATAGTCCATGTCCGCCTACGGGGACGAAGAGGCTGACCTTGTTTTGGTGTTCACACAGACATGGCTGGGTGAATGAGAGCTCTGCCACCTGGGCCAGGCCTTGACCAGACGGGTTCGCCATCAGTCAGCAGGTAAGGGATGTCACGTTGTCCATTAAAGACAAGTCTTGCAGTTGGGGCCAGGATCCGATTTGTAAACGGACCACATTGAATGATTAACCTCAGCTTAAGACGAGAAAGTCCCTGTGGATGCTGTCTGTTTGTTAAAATGTCCACACCGTTGCTTAAAACTCCCTAGCGGAGCAAACAACTGTCTCTGAGCTGCTGCAAGTCGCCGAGGCTTTTTAGTCATGGGCGGCCTCAACATCCCCTCGAGGCCGGTTTTTAAAACGACGTATCTGGTTGCAGCTCGGAGTCCATTATCCAGAACAGCATGACAAACACGGCCCTTTCCCAATAGTCTCTGAGCCCACGCACTGTTTGGCAGGTCATACTCTCTATTGCCCTTTCGGGTCTTTACGAACAGCAAATCATAGGTGGAGGTAGTCAATATCTCCGCATTGTCCATGTACATTGATCATTCCTGGTACAAGGTCGGTCTGAAAGGAGCTCCATTAGTCCCCCTGTCGGGTGGAGGTCCTATTAAAATGGTCCGCCCTCAAGGTTTGATGGAACCCACTAGGTTCCCAGATGCCTATAGAGGGTGTGATGGCGGGTAATGCTGGCGATCCTGTTTAAGCTCTGGTCAATACTTGGAAAACACGGTCTGTACCAGAGCTATACTATCGCTCCCAAGCGCCCTTTCAAATCTGGCTTCAAATCGAAATTGGGGTATCTCAAGATATTCGAAAACGAACGGGGCTGGACAACGGCGGGAGTGCCATTGGCGAGAGATCGACTCATACCTGATAAGGGTTTTTCTTAACTCCTATGGAGTGGCAATAGATGCAGCGAAGAAAGTCCGTCTACGCGGCATCCTAGGCATCTGCAAAGTCTTCTCCTGCAAAGGCTATTCAGGGTGGTAAGGGACTGACTCAAATGACCCCCACACCCTGAACTCTTTTTAGAAACCTAAAAGCCTGCTATGATCCTTTAATTAACTACTTCTCAGACAAAAATTTCCACATAAGAGCCGATTTGGATGCCAGCCTTAGGAACGAGGCACAGGAGAAGTATCCTGCACGCTCCGCCGATACTGTGTATTCTGGGAAGCAGTTTGAGTCAGTTAGTACAGAGGATTGTGGCAAGCTCCGGGGGAGATATAAAAAGATGATTTGCCCTCATCGATCCTTGCCCGTCTTGGCTGGGCCGTGCAGGGGGGAATACTGAACGGCCTACTTTGAGAGTATGGATTTTCCCTGGAAAATGATTAAAACCACCATTATGAAGCCAAGCCCCTCCATCCAGTCCAGCTGCCTTTGGTCCAGGCCCTTGGAGTAGAAGAGGAACTGCTAGAAGCCATCTTTACCCTTTCCCTCCACCACTCCCGCCTTCTACCCCTTCTGTGTCTTGTCTTTTTTAGATTGTAAGCCTGAGGGCAGGGAACCATCTAACAAAAAGACTCATGGACACGCGGTGTAAAATATTACAGCCTTCATAAATAAAGGTTAATAATAATATAATAATAAAATAAATAATAATAATAATAAAATAGAATGAATAATAAGTCAGATGCTGCTACAAACATAACGAAATGCATCTTTGAGGGAAGGCTGTCTTCCATCTTGCTCAAAGGGAGGTAGTTAAAACCACGTCTAAAAGTCTTCCCTTGACCCCCTGGGTCAGAAAGAATTCAGCAAGGTATTCAAGAAGGCAGTCACCAGTCAACTCCAACAGTCTTGGAAGAAACAGATTTTCTAGATCCTTTCAAACCGGATTTAATGCAGGTACGGAGGCTTGAAGACTGCCATGGTACACCTCAGTCAATGATCTCATGACATACTAGCTCTTTGAAATGGGGAGGTGGACACCTGCTGGTGCGCTTGGACCTCTCGCCGGCAGCCTTCGATAGCATTGACCACGTAATCCTTCTGGAAGAACTTGGGAATTGGAGCACTAGCACTGATGCTTTCCAGTGGGTTCAGGTCCTACATCACGCAGATTCCCCGATGGCGGTGCTGAAGCAGTGTTCGTCCAAGCGGGAGCTCAGTCAGCGTCCCTCAGGCGTGATTTCGGTACCCCAATGCTATGCAACAGTTACCTGAAGCTGGTAGGTGAATCATCCGGAAGACACGGGGCAGGTGTATAAATAATGCTGAGGACAACCTCAAATATTTCCTCTATGGTCTCAGACGGATGAATGACTAAGGATGATGTCCCCCTCGCCTCTGAATGGCTGTCTTAATTAATGCAGTAATGGACTGGATAGGGAAACAAAAACTACAATTGAATCCAGGTAAGATGGAGATAGCTTGTAATATGAAACCCCTAATGCCGGGGAATGGGAGTTTATGTCAAGCCATTTCTGGATGGTTTCACACGTCCCCTAAGACTCTGTCGCGCTTTTGGGAGTGAGCCTGGATTCAGCACTTTCATCTGACAGTTCAGGTGGATGCGACGCTCAGGAGCACTTGTTATCAGCTTCGGCTGATACGCCCAACTGCCGCCGCGTCCCTGGACAGGGAGACCATCAGATACAGTAGTACTATATGGCGCTGGTCCCTCTCGGCTCACTTCTGTAATGCACTCTACTGGGGTTTACCCGTGGTGCCCAGTCTGGAAACTTCATTGGTACAGACTGGCAGCCAGGTTTGGTTTAACGGACACTTCTAAACTGCCCACGTACACAACCGGTTCTTAAGATTAAATACCACCCAATCCCGCGCTGGCTGCCCATTGTGTTTCCTGAGCAAGATACAAGGTGTTGCCTTTTAATTTAACCTGAAAAAGCCCTCCATGTCTTGGGGTCTGACTTCTTGGGGGAGCGCCTCCCTCCCACCAGCCACCTTCAGACTCCAGGTCCTCTGGTAGAAATGGCTACAATTCAAAAGACAACTTTTCAGCGGTGACCAAGGTCCTTCTCATCAGTGCTCCCAGGCTCTTGGAATGACCTCCGGATGAGAATCCCGTCCTATTCCACCTTGGAAGCCCTTGGAAAGCGATTAAACGGATCTCTTTCCGGCAGGCCTTTCCGGACTAGAATAGATCCTATGGTGTTGCGTTCGCGCTGCCCCTCCCTTACATCAGTGCCAGCCTTTTTACTATAATTGTTTTGATTGTTTACAATTTTCTTGCTGTTTAATAGGCTGTGTTTAAAAAAAGGGTGATTACGGTTCTTATAAGGGAGGAGAGAGGGTGTTGGGGTTTTGAAATTTTAATGATAGTCTTTCTTAAATTGAGATGTATTTTATTACTGTAATTCCTTTGATTCCTTTAAGTGAGAAATATAATATAATATTATATTATTTATTTTTTATATTATTTTGCATCCTTTCAGGGGGTCCCAAGGCCCTTCTCAGTATGCCCCAGAACCGAGGGGGGGGGTTTCTTTCTGGGGCGTGGGTCTCTGTTGGTCTCCTCTGGGGAGTTTGTTGTGAAGGAAAAGGTAAGAGGATGGGGAGGGTGCCCAATCGGGATCTGTGGGTCTCTAAACCAGTTCCCAGGTTCCAGGGATTGCCAGAGCTTGAGGTCCGCTCTCCCTCCTCTTGGCTTTGGCCAGATTTTGGCTCTTTCTCTCCCCCCCCCCCACGGACTCAGAAAAATGTACCCCTTCCCCCCCCAAAATGTTATAATCTAATGCTTATTGACCTTGGGTGTGATGCTTATTTGGCACAAAACTCTTCCCATGAGGCATCAGAAGGGTAGGGTCTCTCCTGCCCCACTATTCCAGGAGGGAGGGGGCTCCTCAAAGCCCTTTTTACACTTTGGACCCCCCTCCCCTCCATGGCCATGCCTTCTCTCCAAGGGTCCCCCTGCCCTCTTTCTCATAAACCCCCCAAGTACCTGGCCCAAGGAATCCCAAGGAGGGGGGCAGGGAAGGAAAGGGAGAGGAGGCCTGGCGGTGCCTCTGCCTTTCCTTTGGGGGAGAAGATCTGGGCTTCCTTCTTAAACACCCAAGGTCCCCAGAAGACCCCTCCACCATATCTGAAAGGAACAGGGCTCTCCCACTCCTCCCTCCGCAGAAAAAAGAGGGCAGCAAGGCTCAGGGCTGAGATGTGCATAGCAAGATGGCCCAAAGGCCCCTCCTCAAGCATGCGCAACGAGGTGCAGATGCTCCTGCTATTCGCGCAGGCCTTTGTGGAAAGAAAGGTGGCCGGGCGTAGGGCCTTTTTCCTCTCCTCCGAGGAGACCAATGGAGCAGGGCAGAGCTGGACCGGGAGGGAAGGCATGAAAGGAAGGCTCTAGTGGAAATATAGCTGTCCTCTGTGATCCGGTAGTGTGTGTGTGTTGCTCTGCTGTTCTTTATGGCTGGGAGGGATGGAGACTGAGGAGAGAAAAAGGGTCAGTTTTGGGGCAAATTCAGAACTTCTGTGATCAAAAGTCCAGTGTGTTGAAAGCAAAGAACTTTATTGAGAACACATAGAAATTCAGTGTTAAGCCGAATCTGCCCCTCCAATCCAAACAAAAAAAACCCCAAACCTAAAACATCACCCTCTTCAAACCTAGCCCCCCCACCCAATTCCCACAGTCCATGCCCCACAGGTAAGAAGCCCCCCTTTGCCATTCCCGAAATGCCCTCTCTAAACTCACCACACCACAAATTCCAAAAGCTATCTTCCTAACTATTCTAACCAGCTGAAAAATCCCAGCCCCCCTACTACCTATACCAGACCCACAATCCCCAGCCAATTTACAAACCCAAAGTCATTATCTATACATTAGCAATTAAACCAATCTTAAAAAAACAACCTTAAAAAATAAAAAAAGACATATGGACAGACAAACATTACAAACAAAATCACAACAGCCTTTTCTTAGCACTTCTGGACTGAAAATTATTTTTTGCATTCTTACTGACAAAAAGAGTGTTAGTTCATTTCTGGGATTTGTGGTGGCTTCTCTCCTGTGTGGACTCTCTGATGTGTCACTAGGTGTGGCCTTCGAGAAAGCATTCCCACAATGCTGGCATTTGTATGGCTTCTCTCCTGTGGGACTCTCTGATGTTCACAGGTGTTCCTGAAGAAAAAACATTTCCCACAATGCTGGCATTGTAATGGTTCTCTCCTGTGTGGACTCTCGATGTCCTCACGAGGTTGACTTTATAGAAAAACCTTTCCCACAATGCTGGCATTTGTATGGCTTCTCCCTCCTGTGTGGACTCTCTGATGCTGACAAGACTGACCTTGTCAGGACAAAACATTTCCCACAATGCTGCAGAGGTATGGCTTCGCTCCTGTTGGAGACTCTCTGATGTAGCACTAAGTGAGGCTTCGAGAGAAACATTTCCCACAATGCTGGCATTTGTATGGCTTCTCTCCTGTGTGGAACGCTCTGAGTGTTCACTAAGTGCTGACTTGCAAGAAAACATTTCCCACAAGGCTGGCATTTGTATGGCTTCTCTCCTGTGTGGACTCTCTGATGTTCACTAGGTGACTCTGAGGAAAAACATTCCCACAATGCGGGGCATTTGTATGGCTCTCTCTCCTGTGTGGACCTCTCTGATGTCTCACTAGGTGTGACTTTGAAGAAAAACATTTCCCACAATGGGCATTGTATGGGCTTCTCTCCTGTGTGGACTCCTGAGTGTCACTAGGTGCCTTGAAGAAAACATTTCCCACAATGGCTGGCATTTGTATGGCTTCTCTCCTGTGTGGACTCTCGATGTGTCGCTAGGACTGACGTTGTAGAAAAACATTTCCCTCACAATGCGTGGCATTAATGTGACTTCTTTCTGTGTGGACTACTCAGATGTGTTGACAAGGGACTGACTTGGTAAGCAAAATAAGTTTCCGACAATGCGGGCATTTGGTAATGGCGTTCTACTCCTGTGGGTGGACTCTCTGATGTTTCAGCAGAGGTGCTGACGTATAGAAAACCTGTTCCACAATGCTGGCATTTGGTATGGTGCTTTCTCTCCAGTGTGGGACCCTCTCTGAGTAGGGCACTAGGTGGCTGACGTCTGAAAAAAACACTTTCCCACAAAGCTGGCATTTTGTAAATGGCTTTTTCTCCTGTGTGGAGCTACTCGCTGATGCGTGGCAATAGGGCTGAGTTGTTAGGCAAAACAATGTTAACACAAGGCTGGCATTTGTAATGGCTGAATCTCCGGTGTGGAGCGCTCAATGCATGAACAAGGACTGACTTGAATAAGCAAAATATTTCCACAATGCTGGCATGTTGTATGGGCTTCTCTCTCCTGTGTGGAGTCTCTGATGTCTCCTAGGTGTACGTCTGAGGAAAACATTTTCCCACAATGCTGGCAGTTGTATGGCTTCTCTCCTTGTGGACTCTCTGATTCCCACTAGGTCCTGACTTAGAAGTAAAGATTTCTCATCAATTTGGCCATTTGTATGCTTTCTCTACCTGTGTGGAGACCTTTGATGCATGACAAGAATTGACTTTGTAGGCCAAACATTTCCACAATGCCGGGCAGATTAGGGCTTCTCTCTCTCTCCGGTGGGGAATCTCGTGATGTATCACTAAGTGAGGCTTCTGATGAAGCATTTCCCACAATGCTGGCATTTGTTATGGCTTTCCTCCTGTTGGAACGCCTGATGTACAATAGGTCTGAACTTTTGAAGAAAAACATTTCCCACAATGCTGGCATATTGTATGGCTATCTCTCCTGTGTTTTGGACTCTCCAGATGATGACGAGGTTGACTTCTGAGGAAAACATTTCCCACAATGCGGCCAGTTGTATGTTCTTCCTCTCCTGTGGTGGACTCCTCCGATGCATGACTAGGGACCTGACCTGTGTGAAGCAAAATATTTCCCACAAGCGGGCATTTGTATGGCTTATGTCCTTGTGTGGACTCTCTCATGAAACTGGCAAGTTTTGCGGTAAAAAGAGGACAGGACAGACAGACTGAATCGTTAGTGTTAAGAGAAGGAAAGTGTTTACCGCCAGATTTAAGCCCCACATTTCACCCCTCCCATTGAGATAATTAATAAGATGGTGTGAGTGACCTGATGTCAGACTCAAAGCAATATACAATCAATATCACATTTCTGTATATCTCCGGCTCATCTTGCCTTAGTATTGCTATAAATAATAATAATAATATGTTTGATTTATATACTGCTATTCCAGAGATCATAGCCGTGAACAGCAAGTAAGCTAATTAGCAGTAAAGCCTAATTTTCCCCCAACTCTGGGTTAACTCATTTTAGAGCTCCCTCCTCGGAAGATGCAGCCCTGAGTCGAACTGGGCTCTTTTTGCTGGCTTGAACTCGCAACCTTGTGGTTTTGAGTGAATGGTCGGCAGTACAGTCATTTAACCACTGCGCCACCAGGGATCCAATTTAATTGGTACTCCCTGCCGGTTGCTAGAAAAAGGGGGAATGGGAATGGAATTGGGGTGGATACGGCGAGACATCTGTGAGTGTCTCAAGGCCAGAGTTTGCTTCTGTCTCATTGTACAAGGGGGGGTGTAGAGCCCACAGGAAAAAAAGTTGGGAGGGAATGCACGTTTTAACTAGGGGTTGGAGCTTGGCGTGTTAGATTCTGGCTTAAACTTGCTGGTCCATCTACCTTGTCCTCATAAACTTTGCATTGCTGAAGAGTTTGTTGGATTACTGGTTGGAGGTAGCTGGATCTTACACTAGCATGCCCTTCTGGATGCCCCCAAATCATAAATGATGTATCCTTATCATAGGACTACCAAAGAAGAGATGAAGGGGAACTGCCATGAGGAAATCAGTAGAAGCAGATAGTCAGGCCATGAAAAATATTCATTAAATATATGTAAAACATTTAATTGAAAAGTGGCATCATTTCCTGTGAGACTGCCATGAGAGTGTTGAGTCAGAGCACATGGCATGATGCAAGCTAACTGCAGAGGATGCTTCATGCTGTGTGGCACCAGGAGATGACTCACAACCAATACAGTATACAGCTCACTGTGGATTGGGTGTGGGTTGGTGTTAGTAGAAAGATTGTGAAGGGATGGAAGTCAGAGAGGAGAGCTTGCATATTGTTTATATTGCAACTCAAGAAGAACCTCCAAGGACTTGGAGGAAATCAACTGTTGTGAGTTATTTTTAGTGTGAAAGTGGTCAGTGCATTGCCAATCCATATCTGGAGATTTCTTTGTACTCTGCTATGTTATTGTTGAGCTCTGGGAGTGTCGCCTTCAGACTGTGCTATACATTGGCTTGTGAATGGGACCAGAATCAGAGCCAAGAAGGACCTAAGAGCCAGGGGACAATCCTTTTGGCTGAAGTATTTCCCAAGCACCCATTGCATTTATTTCAGTTTCAGACAATTCTTTCCCACCAGGAAACATCCTAAAGCAATTTAAACCTTTCGAATGCTCGTTTCTGCCCCCAAGCAACAATTTCAGTATAAATATCAGCCCCAACTGGCTTTCTTCAGCGTCAGTCCAGTTGCAGACAGACACTCCGTTGGTTTACATTGCTAAACACCTCACTACACTCCCAGCCAGCACTTGCCATGGAGTTACTGACTTCTCTCCCTTTCTGGACCCTCGCCATGAATCTAGGATATTACCATTAGCAAACTTACACTATTCACCACTCCCACTTTGTTACCCGTTCTTGTGTTGTGCGTGAACACCTATATTGTGTATATGTGTGTGTATGCGTGTATTTTGCTTTCCCCTAAATAAAAACAAAAACCTATTTGAAAGCCTCTGGAGTTCTGTGTGCTTCTGGGCTGGTATAGTTGGGATGAATCCGAGGTCACTGTGCCATCTCTCTCCTTGAGCTAAGTATGAAATTCCCCTAAAAGCCATAGCACTTGTGGTGTCCTCCCCAGACTCCACGCATTTCGAGTGACAAAGGGCCTTGGAATCAACCACAGACTAAGCAAGCTCAGGTTGGAAAAAACATTAGAGAAAAAGGATTTTGTGTTACCCTTCCTCCTTCATAGACATTGCCATAATGCTAAATGGAACCCTTAATATGTATGAAAACAAGGGCCTGATTTCAAGTTCAGTTCTTAGTTCATGCTCTACATGGGCTACCTTTGTACCAAGTTCGGAAGCTTCAGTTAGTTCAAAACCGCAGCCAGATTGTCACCTGGAACATCGGTCAGCCATATAACACCAGTTTTAAATCTCACATTGGCTGCCAATTAGCTTCCGGGCAATACAAAGTGTTGGTTATTACCTTTAAGCCCTACATGGCTGGCCTGACTACTTGAGGAACGCCTCTCCCTACCAATCCGCCCACTCTCAGAACATCTGGGAAGAATCTATTATTACCCAAAGGTCAGGCTAAGAACAACTTCCCACAGAGCTACACAGCCATGGCCCCACAGTTATGGAACAACTTGCCAGAGGATGCATCTTATCACCACCTGGATGCTTTCAAGAACACTTAAGACGGATCCTTCCGGAGGCTTACCACACCTCTTGTAAAGAACTTAAGGAAAAATCCCACTTCTGATCACATTGTGCATTTTAAAGATTTTTATTTGTCCCGAATGAGTTTTGCGACTGTTGTTTACTGTGTGTAAATTGGATGCTATGTTGTTGTGGTATTTTATGGTTGAATACCACCTCGATCCTTGGGAATATAATTTTATATTATATTATTATTATTTTATTATATATTATTATCTTCAGGTTGGGGGCTGTCCTCCAATCCCAAGCCCCTCCCTGGCCCTTCCCAGAGGTCCCTTCCTTGCCACAAGAGAGCTAGGATCCTGCTTTCCCCTCCTCTGGCTAAGATCATAGAGTGGAAGAGACCACAAGGCCATCCATCCAACCCCATTCTCTCAGCAGGAATCAAAGCATCCCGACAGATTCCATCCAGCCTCTGTTTAAAGACCTCTAGGAAGGAGACTCACCAAAATCTCGAGGGGTGTTGTTCCACTGTCGAACAGCCCTTACTGTCAGGAAGTCCTCCTAATTTGAGTGGAATCTCTTTTACTGCATTGCATCCATTTCCAGTTCTAGTCTCTGGAGCAGCAGAAAAAAAGCTGGTCCCTCCTCAATATGACATCCCTTCAAATATTTAACAGGTCTATCATATCACTCTTAACTTCTCTTTCCACTAAACATCCGAGCTCCTAGCTTCCTCTAGGCAATGTTTTCCAGACCGCTCACCATTTTTATTGCCCCCTTTGGACACGCTCCAGTCTCACATCCTTTTGGAATTGTGGTGCCCAGTATTCCAGGTGGGCTGACCAAAGCAGAATAGAGTGAGCACTATTATTTTCCCTTGATCAGACAACTATACTTCTATTGAGGCAGCCTAAAATCGCATTGACCTTTTAGCTGCTGCATCGCACTGTTGACATGCTTCAACTTGTTGGTTCACTGGACTCCTAGATCTTTCACACGTTAGTTTCAGTCAGCCAGGTGTCCCCCATCCTATATCTGTCATTTTTTTCCGCCCCAGCCTGATTCCCTTCCTTCTCCCTCCGCTCTCCATCCTTCCTCTCTCTTGCCCATCTGCACTGCTTCAGCATTTCACCTTCATCATCTCCTCCGTGCCTTTCTGTTTTTCACATTCTCTTCTCCTATCACAGACACACACCCATTTATGTGAGGCTAAAAGGGACACTTTGAGGCTCATTCGTTGAGAAAGGCAGGATAATCATATCATACTCGTGGGAAAAGCAGAGCAAGGGGGCGGGGACCTGGACTCCAATTTTGGTGAGGGTCAAGCACCAGGGACCAGCCTTAAATACAGTTAAGACATCTCTAAGACTGGGGAGGCTACTGTTGGGCATGGGGGTCATCACATGGCCCCCAGGGATCTCAGGGGCAACTGCACATTGTATTGCCTTAAAATAGACATATATGTTTTGCCCTCTATCATGCATCCCTTTGGGGAAGTGGAAGCCATTTGGACATGTTGGGCCCTCTCTGAGCATTGCAGGGCCAAGGGAGGTCTTTTCCCCAAGAAGCCTCTCAGCGCCTCAAAGCTGGAGAGAGCCAAAAAAGGTAGGGAAACATACTCAGAGATGTGCTGAATTACCATTTCGGTGAGAAATGCATTAATCTCCATGCTGTCATCCCACAAATCCTAGAATTGTGGTGATATCTGGGGCGTACTAGGGCGAGGTACAGACCGCCGATTGCGGCGGCTGGCTCCGACTCCGCTTTCCACCGTCCAGGCTTGTTAGGCAAAGCCAACGGCGCGGCTCCTGACACTCCGAGGAGAGAGGCAGAATCACGCTCCTTCCCTGGGCCCCGGAAGAGACGCCGTGAGGCACTAGTCGCGCGCCCAATACTTTGCGGCGTCCACTGTTTGGGGGCATGGCGTGCCGACGCACAGTGTCCACTATGTTCAATTATGGCGCGGCCCCGTATGGAACGGCCATTTTTCATGGATCTGTCCCATGATAGGGTTTTGGGGCTTTTGGAAGAGATGCCCCCTTTTTTCCAAACTGGGACAATCCTCAGGACATCCCGAATGTCGGTCTGTAACCCGCCTAAGTTTCAGAATTAAAAAGGCCTTGCTTGCATGCAGCAAAAAGGTCTACTGAGAACTCAGGCAGATGCGTCCATAACACATCTA
>NC_056522.1:160353181-160378530 GCF_019175285.1 Sceloporus undulatus | reverse complement strand
CCCAGTGCGTTTAGCAAGACATAACCAATGACTAAGTTTAACATTTCAGCCTATGAGTGTATTGCCGAAACAAAATACATTTTGAATAGGCACCCCATCCCTCCTGTGCTTTACTATTAGGACTTAATCCGTCATAACTCAGTTTGTACACGTACTCAGTTCAAACTTATCCTTTCTTCTTTCAAAAGAATCCAGCATTCTGGAAAAGGGAAGAAAAATAGCCAGGAAAATAAAGACTATAAAATAAAATATATATTGAATACATCCTCCATCCCTCCTGTTCTTTATTCTTATTATTAGGAATGAATCTGTCATGATTTAGTGTACACTTAGTTCATAATTCAATATACTCAGTATATTCAGTATACAATTCCTTAGTTCAGTTATCTTTTCTTCTTCCAAGAGAACCTAGTGTTCTGGAAAAGGGAAGAAAAATAGCCAGGGGAAACAAACATTGCAAAACAAAATACACTCCCCAATCCCTCCTGTTTATTTTTATTAATTTTATTTAATCAATTTATTAATTGTTATTAAACTCAGTGTACTCTTACTCAGTTCAAAAGTACCTTTCCTTCTTTCACAAGAACCCAGAGAAAGGGGAAGATTAAGAACCACTGCCAGGACCATCTCTTCTCTGAACCCTTTGCTCCAGGAAGAAGCCCCTCTTGTTGGACAGGCGTCCTCAGAAGAAAGAGGACAATGTAGGACACCCAAGGGGGAAAATGTAGGACATTACCCAAAGCTCAAGATGCACTCCTAGAAATGTAAATCCATGCTTCTCAGTCAGGTTCTGAATGGAGGACATCATGGACCAGAGGGTTGGGGAGATGGAGGACGCGTCCGGGAAAAGGAGGACGCAGCAGGGTGGTGCGAACCTTCCTGGAGGAGGAGAGTGGATCGTTTCTTCTCTCTCTGTCGTTGTTGTGACCCTTCAGGGCAGCCAAGGCAAGCAGGTCCTTAAGCAGCCTTGCCCAGCTGCTGCTCAGAGCTTCGCAGCTGCATCTCTGCAAAGGAGCTGTCTCTGAGGCACCGCCAGGCGGAGGGCAGAGGAAGATGCACCCCAGTCTCTCCTGCTCTCTCTCGCTTTGGGAAGCAGCCCAGACAGAGCAGTCTCTGCCCTGAGCCAGGAGGGGCCAGCAGAAGCCACCACCTTCCCTCCCTCCTTCCCTCCCTGGCTCTCAGGGGATCATGCAGGAGGACTACTGAAACAGGTGACACTACTTGCCCATTGGGAATCATTGAAGATGCTTCCTATGTTTCCCTATGGGCAAGTGTTCCCCAATGATTCTCTATGGGCAAGTGTCCCCCAATGATTCTCTATGGGCAAGTGTCCCCCAATGATTCTCTATGGGCAAGTGTCCCCCAATGGTTCTCTATGGGCAAGTGTTCCTCAATGGTTCCCTATGGGCAAGTGTTCCCCAATGATTCTCTATGGGCAAGTGTCCCCCAATGATTCTCTATGGGCAAGTGTTCCCCAATGATTCTCTATGGGCAAGTGTTCCTCAATGGTTCCCTATGGGCAAGTGTTCCCCAATGATTCTCTATGGGCAAGTGTTCCCCAATGATTCTCTATGGGCAAGTGTCCCCCAATGATTCTCTATGGGCAAGTGTCCCCCAATGATTCTCTATGGGCAAGTAGTCCCAATGATCGCTATGGGCAAGTATTCCCCATTGATTCCCTATGGGCAAGTCTTCCCCCATGATTCCCTATGGGCAAGTATGGTTTCCCTATGGGCAAGTACTGTCATTTCTTTTAGTAGATCCCAGCTGCAGAAATAATCCAATCTCAGACTGCTGTAAGTGCCCTGGCTTCATGTGCTACATGAAATCTTGAGCCTGGGCTTAATAGAATTGGTTTAATACGATTCAAAGATATAGCCGTGTTAGTCTGTAGAATCAGCACGTAGTGAGATTTTGCAGCCCCCTTGAGACCAACTGAAACAAAGAAGTTGGCAACAGCAGCTTTCCTAAGTACCTGAGGAAGTACTGTAGTCTGAGGTCTGGGAAAGCTCGTGTTGCCAACTTCTTTCTTTCAGTGACTCTCAAAGGTGCTACAAGATCTCTCTGACAATGTAACAGGGAAGTAGAGAGATCTTGTGGCACCTTTGAGGCTCATTGAAAGAAAGAAGTTGGCAGCAGGAGCTTTCCTTGACTTCAGACTAAATGCATCTGAGGAAGTAAGACTTAAAGTCTAGGAAAGCTCCTGCTGCCAACTTCTTTCTTTTAGTGAGTCTCAAAGGGGCTCCAAGATCTCTCTACATGTTGGTTTAATAGAATAAGACATTATAAAATGGAAAACACCTGTCTGAAGAAATAGAAATAAATATTAAGCATGATAAAATAGGCAGGCAGGGTCAGTCTAATGTTTGTAGTAGTTAGGTTGTTTTGTAGGGTTAAACATCATACCTCCAAAGTGACCCGAAGCAGCTTTATTTTGGCCTGTCTGTATGGGGTCTATGTTACTTGTAACTTTTGGCTTGTAATTTGTTAGCTCCAAATCTGAGAAGTCCCAGAAGAAAAGCTAGTACAAATTGTGGCCTGTTGCAGTGACAGCTGTGTCCGTCTTCCTTCACATCTGTCCAGCTGATTTTATTCTTCTTAGAAGAAAAATACAAGGACACTAATACAAAAATATAAGGATTTGCTTGTGCAAGTGGGCAATATATGGACAACCACATTCCAGATAAGCGTTTGTTCAGAGCGAGCCATTCATCAGTGTGCCACCTATCACTGATTACTCCAAACATGTTTATTTGAGTCCACAGGAATATTCTGTAGTTGCTTGAATAACAGTCACAGAAGCATATTCCAAATTCTTTGCAGGCTGAGAGGTGTGGACTGTTCCCAAAGCTTCAGTTCTTTTGGAAGCCGTTTGCTTGATCTGCAAGCACTGAGGTTGTGGCTTCTTGCTCTGAAGAATTTAAGGGAAACGCCGTCATTGCCACGAAGTCTCACATTACTACTTGTAGTTAGGCTGATAATAGGTATGATTAATTATAGATTGTCAGTGGGAGGGCCGGGTTTGTGTTCCAGAGAGTTAAAGGGGGTTGTTAGTTTGAAATGTTGGATAGTGCACCCACAATCATGAGCATATGGACAAGGGCAACTGTTACATGGATTTGTAATTGGTTGACCAGCACCCCAAAGGATCCGCACCCATGGGCTTCTTGCGGAGAAGAGGAGAGATCTAGAGAAAAGGTATTATAGGATCATCGAAGATAAATACAAAAGACAGAATTAAAATTAAGAGCCAAAAATGGAAAAAATGAAAATATGATCATGGGAACAGAGAGGTATGAACTCCTCCACAAAAACGGAGTAAAGTGTTGCAGTAGTCAAGAAAAACTTCGTTGCAACGTGACTTGTTTACAAGAAACTCATCTAAAAAAAAGAATAATCGGATTACTTAAGAATAAAGTTGGGAATGAATATATATCACTAATGAAAAGAAAGAATGTGTTCCATGTTGATAACAGACTTAAAAGCAAACATATTTAAGACAAGGAATGCAGATACCTAGGCCTAGATGTAGCAGCTACAGATGGAAAATGTTTGAATGGTTGGCATCTATTCCCCTTTGGAATAAAAGGACGCATTTTATCTGATGTGAACGATGAGCTATCTAAGCTTAATTACGAAAGACTTTAATTATAGTGAGAGTGGAAATGAGAGTTTAACCCAGAATAGATAGAAAATCAGAAAGAAAAATTAAAAAACTCCCGAAGGCCTTTTAAGAGCTAATTGAAGAACAAAACATGGGCCAGAGTTGGAGATTAAATATATAGACCTAGAGATGTTACTTTCTTTCTTTTTCTGTAATACATAACGTCGTTCTCTATGGATTGACATGTTCTATGCTTCTCGAAGCTCTATGTAAAGATATCTAAGAGGGATGCGAACAGAACAATATTGATCATAGTCATTTGACAGTACTAATCCAAACAATGACAATGAAGATGCATGGAAGACTCATAAGCTCTGATATACTAAATAATAAATGGTGGAAAAAGCAAGAGAACATTCACTTTGTCGTTGAAGAAAACCATGAAGCCATGATATTTACCTGCCAACAACATTATGGGAAGCCTCCAGAAGCCTCCGATAGGCGTTTTTATCATCCAATTTCATACTAATTAAAGAAAGAAAAGAAAAACTAACCTGGGGGGGATTGTAAGGATATTTTTTGAAAAAGAACAAATATAACTAAGGAAAATATAACAAGAATTACAAAAGAGATTACAACGATTTCAACAAATAAACTAGAAAAATTAGTAAGATACTAAGGAAATTAACTATATGAGCAAATTAAGTTCAGAACATGCAAATAAACCTGTCATATGGTTGGTGCACAGAGACTGAAAAACAAATGGAAATGAACATCGTTACTTACTTAAAACCCAAGAAAAGTACTTTCCACGACCAAGAAAGTAATAAAGCAAGAGTTTTCTAGACGGCTAAGGAAAATCCCTTTCATAAATGAGGTAACAATCTCAAACAAGCATACACGGAGTTTCTGAAGGAATCAACATGAAACCATTTGAGTAACCAGCAGAGAGAGATAGCTTAATAGAAGCCAATTTCCTGTAGCCGAAATAACAAGGTTATTAGAATAAGCAAAAAGGGAAACTCCATTCCCAGATTGATTCCCGGTTGAAGAACAACTAATATACCATAACACTAACAGTGGAACGAAAGTGGGAAACAAAAATATCACAGGATCAGATGGATCAGGCAAGCGTCCTCCCTAAGAGTCAAAGAAGGCAGAAGATACGGTTTTACGATGTAAAAGCTATAGGACAATCTCTCTGCTTAAGACGGACTATAAAGCTATTTGCAAAAAGATTAAGAAAAGGGCTTACAGAGTGGATACATAAAGAACAGTGTCGGAGGGACTGTATGTTAAATGTCGGGTGGGGGGTTGGAGGGGTATGTAGGGATGGGTATGTGTGTAAATGTACGAGTATTGTAGGAAATACTAGTGATGCAAGAGTTATGTGGAAAAACTCGTGGGGGGGAAAACAATGGCTCCTTTTCATCCTGGAGAGAAGTGACCAGGGGGATGTCCAGTGCGGGGCCTTACAGGGCCCAGTGCTATTCAACATCTTTATCAATGACTTGGATGACAGAAATGGAGGCATATTAATCATACTAGAAGATGACCCAGAACGAGGGAGGAGTAGCTATACGCCAGAGGACAGGATCAAAATTCAAAACGACCTGAATAGATTAGAAAGGCGGGGCCAAAGCTAACAAAATGAAATTTCAACACGGAAAATTGTAGGTAATAGCATAAGTGAGAAAAATGAAATGCACGAATATTTTTAAAGATGGGAGACTCCTGGGCGGAATGAAACTACATGTGAAAGGGATCTAGGATTCCAGTAGACCACAAGTTAACATGAGTCACAATGTGAATTTTAGCTGGCATCAATAAAAGTATAGTGTCTAGATCAAGGGAAGCAATAGTACCACTCATCCTGCGGTGGGCAAGCCCTCCTGGAATATTGTGTCCATTTATGGGACCACATGCAAAGGGATGTGCGAAACGGAGCCATGTGTCTAAAGGATGGTAAATAAGTCAGTCAAAAATAAAAGTAGAGTTCCATGATCTCCTACTGGACGAAAGGCTGACCTGGTTGTTTCACAAGACCTGTGCTGGGTGATGAGAGCTCTTCCACCTGGGCTCAGGCCCTTACCAGCCGGGTTCTCCATCAGTCATCAGTAAAAAAAAAAAAAAAAAAAAAAAAAAAAAAAGGGAGAATTTCAATTTGGTCCAGAAGACAATCGTGCGTTGGCGCCAAGGAGACCGATGGTAAAACGACCACATTGAAATTATTGGACCTCAGCTTAAGACTAGGAAAGGCGGGGAATGCTGTTGGTTTAATGTCCACCCCCGTTGCTTAACAGACTCCCTACGGAGCAGACACAACGTGGGCTCGAGCTGCGGCAGAAGTCGCCTAGGCTTTTAGGTCCTGGGCGCCTCAACATCCCCCTCGAGGCCGGGTTTAACGAACGGATCTGGGTGCAGCTCGGGAGTTCCTGATCACATGCAAACACGGGCCGTTCCCCAGAAGTCGCGGAGAGCCCCACGCACTGTGCAGGTCATACTCTCGATGTGCTGTCTGTACGGAACAGGCAGATCCATATGAGGTAGTCAATATCTCAGCATTTCATGGACCAGGATCATTTCCTGTCAAGGTCGGGCTGAAGGCATTAGTCACCCTGTCGGGGGTGGAGGAACATATTAAGATGGTCCGCCCGCAAAGTTGAGGGAACCCACGAGTTTCCCAGAGGCCCCTTAGAGGGTTGGATGGCTGGTAATGCTGGGGCGATCCTGTGAAGCTCCTGGTCAATAAGTGGAAACAACGGTCTTACCATAGCGATAACTATCGCTCCCAGCGCCTTTCCAATCTGCTTCATCCAAATCGCAATTGGTGGTATACTCAAGATCTCAAATAACAAGGGGGCTGGAACAAAGGACTAGAGGGACCATTGGCAAAACGACTCATACCTGATTAGGGTTTTTCTTAACTCCTATGGAGTGGCAATATATGCACTAAGAAGTCCTTCTACTCTGCTACTCGGCATCTAGTGCAAATCTGCAAAGGTCGTCTCCTGCAGAGCTATTCAGGGGTAAAAGACTGACTTCAAATGCCCCCACCCTGAACTCTTTTAGAACGCGAAAAAGCCTGCTATGAATCCTTTAAATACTACGACCTTCTCAGACAAAATTTCCACATAATAGCAGATTTGGAATGCCAGACCTGAGGACAGAGGGCGACAGGAGAAGTATCCCTGCACCTCGCTAGACTGTTATTCTGGATCATGTTGAGTCAGTTAGTACAGAGGATTGGGCAAAGCTCCTTGGTAGTATGAAAAGATACGTGCCCCTCGATCCGTGCACGTCGTGGCTGGCCGTTCAGGGGGGGAGATACCTGAACCGCCTACTTAGAGTAATTATTTTCCCTGGAAAATGAATTACCATCCTTTAGGATCCAAGGCCCTCCATCCAGTCCTCGCCTTGGCCAGCCTGGGAGGTAGAGAGGAACGGCGAGCCTCTTTAACCCGGTTCCCTCCCCACGTCCCCCGTCTCCTCTGTGTTCTTGTCTTTTTTAGATTGTAAGCCTGAAGGGCAGGGAACCATCAACTAAAAAGACTGCAATATGGACAGCGCTTTGTGTAAATGTACAGCCTTCATAAATAAAGGTTTTAAAATAATAAGAATAAGAATAATAATAATAATATAATAATAATACGATAATGAATAACAAGATGCGGCTAAAAACATAACGAATGCATCGTTGAGGGAAAGGCTGTCGTCCATCTTGCCTCAAAGAGGCGGTAAGTTAAAAACCATTTCTAAAGTATTCCCTGACCCCCTGGGCCAGAAAGAATTACGCAAGGTATTCAAGAAGGCACACCATTCAACGCCAATCAGTCCGTGGAAAAACGAATTGGGTCTAGATACATTTCAACCGATTTAGGCAGGTACGAGCTGAGACTGCCATGTAACCTCAGTAAATGATCTCCATTGGAGCATCCATAGCCTTTGAAAGGGGGAGGTGGGGACCCTGCTTGGTGCGCTTGGACTCTCAGCGCCTTCGATACATTGACCACCGTATCCTTCTGGAAGACTTGGGAGTGGAGGCACTGCTTTCCAGTGGTTCATGTCCTAAATCAACGGGCAGATTCCCGATGGCGGGCGTGAAGACGTTGTTCGTACCAGAGGGAGCTCAATCAAGCGTTCCCTCAAGGCGTGATTCTGTCCCATGTCTATTCAACATTTAACCCTGAAGCTGTTATGTGAGATCAGCCGGAACACTGGGCAAGGTGTTATCAATATGCTGTGACACCCAAATATATTTCCCTCTATGTCTCAGACGGATGAAATGACTAAGGATGATGGTCCTATCCTCTTAATGGCGTCTATGCAGGAAGGACTGGATAAGGGAAACAAACGACAATTGAATCCAGGTAAGAATGAGATACTGAATAAGTGACCCCTAATATCCGGGAGATGGAGTTATGTCAGCCAGTTCGGGATGGGTTGGCACACTTCCCTGAAGACTCTGTCCGCTGTTTGGGAGTGGCTCCGGGATTCATCACTCTTCATCTGACAGTTCAGGTGGATGCGACGCTCAGGAGCAACTTGTATATCACTTCGGCTGATACGCCAACTGCGCCGCTTCCTGGAGCAGGGAGACCTCGATACAGGTATAGCATAGTGCGCTGGTCACCTTCTCGGCTCAACTTCTGAATGCACTCTACCGGGGTTACCCGGGCCCAGTCTGGAAACTTCAGTTGGTACAGAACATGGCACCAGGTTGGTTACGGACACTTCTAAACTGCCCCCGTTACACCGGTTCTTAAAAATCCCTCGACGGGCCTGCCCATTAGTTTCTGAGCAAGATACAAGGTGTTGTTTTAACCTTAAAGCCCTCAATGGCGTGGTCCGTGACGTATTGTGGGAGAGCCTCCTCCCTAACCATCCACCTTCAGACTCAGGTCCCTGGGAAGAACTGCACAATTCAAAAAGACCAGAAGACCTTTCAGCGGTGCCAAGAGGTCCTTCTCACAGTGGCTGCCAGGCTCTGGAAGACTCCGATAGATCCGTCCTATTTCACCTTGGAATCCGTTAAGGAAGCTATTAATAACGGAATCTCCTTCCGGCAGGCCTTTCCAGACTAGAGATGATCTAGTGAGTTGCTTCTCTCTGCCCCTGCCCCTTACTACTCTTGCCAACCTTTTTAAAAAAAACTAAAAATTACTAGATTGTTTTTGGATGTTTTACATTTTCTTCGCGGTGTAATAGCTGTTTAAGAAAAAAGAGGGTTGATTAAGGTTTTTATAATTGGAGGAGGGTTGGTGTTTTGGGGGATTTAACTGTATTTCGTTAAATTGTATGTCATTTTAATTACTGTATTCGCTTTAAGTCCTTTAAGAGATGGAATATAAATTATTATTATTATTAGTAGTAAATATTATTATTATTATTATTATTGCATCCTTTCAGGGGTCCAAGGCCCTTTTCAGTATGCTCCACAGAACCAGGGGGGGGGAGGATGTTTTCTGGGGCAGTGGGTCTCGCTTGTGGTCTCCTCTGTGGAGTTTTGTGAAGGAAAAGGTAAGTTGTGAGGGAGGTGGCCCAAGCCGGATCGTAGGGGCCTCTAAACCTAGTTCCGCAGGTTTCCAGGGATTGCCAGAGCTATGAGGTCCTCCGTCTCCCTCCTCGTGGCTTTGGCCTAATTTTGGCTTTCTCTCTCTCCCCCCCCCCAAGGAACTCTTGGAGAAATGGTATCCTTCCCACCCAAAATGGTTATATCTAATGCTATCTCCTGAGTTGATGCGGATTGGGCAACAAATTCTTTCCCCAAATGAGGCATCAGAAGGGGGGTCTCTCCTCTGCCCCCACTTCCCAGGAGGGAGGGGCTCCTCAAGCCCCTTTTTAAAAATACAATTGGACCCCCCTCTTCCCCTCCATGGCCATAGCCTGTCTCCAAGGGCACCCTGCCTCTCTTACTCATATTACCCCCCAAGTAACTGGGACCACCAAGGAATCCCCCAAGGAGGGGCAGAGGAAAATGGAGAGGAGGCCTGGCGGGCTCCTGCCTTCTTGGGGGGAGAAGAGGGGCTCCCTTATTAGAAAGCCCCAAAGGGCTCCAAAAGACACCTCCAGCCATTATCGGAAATGAACAAGGGCTAGCCCCACTTCCATCCCTCCTCAGAATAGACTTATGAGGCATCAATGGCGTACATGGGCTGAGACTGTTCATACATAGATGTCGCCCAAATGACCCTCCTCAGTCATAGCGCAGATCGCCAGGGCCGAGATGCTCCCTGCTTATTCCTATCTGGCTGGCAGTAACGTTGTGGGAAAGAAAGGTTTGTGCCTGCTTTCAGCGGCCTCCCTTCCTTTCCCTCTCCTTCCTTTCTTTCCTTTGAGGAGACCCAAATAAGAGACACCCAAGGTGCAGAACTGGACTCAAGGAGGGAAAGGCATGAAAGGAAGGCTTTAGTGGTTGGGAAATAAGAGCTGGCCCTGGTGTAACCCTGGATGTTTGTGTTTTGCATCTGCCTTTTCTTATAGCTGGGAATGGATCTGAGGACTGAGGAGAAAGAAGGGTCCAGTTTTGGGCAATTCAGAACTTCTTGCATCAAAGAATCCAGTGTGTTTGAAGAGAGGAAAGAACTCTTTATTGCGAACACAAGAATCAGTGTCACTAAGCCAGAACTGCCCACCTCCAATCCAAACAAGACTTAAAACCCCCCCAAATCTAAAAACTCCACCACGTCCAAACCTAGCACCCCCCCCCCCCCCCCCAATTCCCACGTCCTATGGCACCAACAGTACCAAGCCCCCCTTTGCCATTCCTGAAATAGCCCTTACTGCCTCAAACGTTCTTTAACCAACATCCCACAAATTCCAAAAGCTATCGCCCCATAACGTATTTTAACGCAGCGGTAAAAATCCCAGCCCCCAGCTACCTAACCTAATACCACGACCCACAATCCGCAGCCATATTGGAAAACCCAAAGCAGTTATCTAAACAATTAGCAATTAAACTCAATCTTAACAAAATACAAACAACCTTAACTAAACAGACAATATGGACAGAGAAACTGACAAACAAATCACAACCAGCCGTTGCGTAGCACGGCTGATTGAAAATATATTTTTTGGCATCCTTAAATGACAAAAGAAGTGGTTAGTTCATTTCTGGGATTTGGTGTGGCGGCTCTCCTGTGGTGGACTCTCTGATGTTCACTAAGTGAGGGCTTCTGATGAAAGCCATTTCCCACAAATGCTGGACATTTGTATGGCGTTGTCCCCCGCTCCTGTGTGGGAGCTCCTCTGATGTCTCACTAGGTTGTGGCCTTTGAAAAAAAACATTTCCCACAATGCTGGCATTTTATGGCTTCTCTCCTGTGTGGTTTCTGATGTCCACTTAGGTATGAGTTCATAGAAAAAACCGTTCCCCAATGCGGGATTGAGATGGCTGCTCTCCTGTGGTGGACTCCTCTGATGCATGACAAAAAGGACTTGCAGGCAAAAACATTTCCCACAATGCTGGCATATGTAGGGCTTCTCTTTTCCGGTGGTGGAATCTCTGATGTATCACTAAGTGAGGCTTCTGATGAAAGCATTCCACAATGCTGGCATTTGTAGGCTTGTCTCCTGTGTGGACTCCTGTAATGTTCACATGGTCTGACTTTGAAAGAAAAACATTTCCACATGCTGACAATGCGGGTCATTTTGTATGGCTTCTCTCTACTCCTCCTGTGTGGACTCTCTGGAGGGCCTCACTAGGTTGTGACTTCTGAGAAGGCTTTTCCCCCAATGGCTTGGCATTTGAATGGCTGTCTCTCCTGGTGTGGACTCCTCTGATGTCTCCTGGGTGTGCCTTTGAAGAAAACACATTTTCCCCCAATGGTGGGGCATTTGTATGGGCTCTCTCTCCTCCTGTTTGGCACTCTCTGGATGTGGTCACTGGTGTGCCTTTGAAGAAAACATTTCCCACAATGGTGGCATTTGTATGGCTTCTCTCTCGGTGTGGAGTTCTCTGATGGTGTCTCTGAGGTTTTGACTTCTCCGAGAAAAACATTTCCCACAGGTGCTGGATTTGTCTGGGCTTCTCTCCTGTGTGTGGACTCTCTGTGTTGTCCACTAGGTGTGCCTTTGAAGAAAAACATTTCCCACCATGCTGGCATTTGTCTGGCGTCTATCCTGTGTGGTGACCCTCTCGATGTGATCATGTAGGTGTGGGCCTGTGAAGAAAAACATTGTCCCACAATGCTGGCTGGCTTTGTATGGCGTCTCTCCCTCCGTGTGTGGGCTTGCTCTTGATGGTATCGTAGGTGTGCCTTTGAAGAAAACATTTCCCACAATGCTGGCTTTGCTATTGCGCTCTCTCGCCTGGTGTGGAGGTCTCTCTGATGTTTGCACTAGGTGTGACTTGTCCTCCGAGAAAAACATTGTACCACCACATGCTGGCATTTGTTATGGCTGTCTCTCGCCTGTGTGGAGTTCCTCTGATGTTTTCACTAGGTGTGTGACTTCGAATTAACAACATTGTCCCACAATGCTGGCGTTTGTATGGCTTCTTCTCTCCTGGTGTGGAGTCTGGCTGGATGTCTCACTGAGGTGTGCGTTTCTGAGGAACACATGTCCTCCCACAATGCCTGGCATTTGTAGGTGCTTCTCTCCTCCTGTGGTGGACTCTCTGATGTCTCACTAGGTTCTGACTTAGACGTAAAGATTTCTCACCATGCTGGCATGTTTGTATGGCTTCTCTCTCCTGTGTGACGCTTTGATGCCTGACAAGAGATTGCTTGTAGGCAAACACTTCGTCACACTGCTGGCATATGTATTGGCTTCTCTCCGTGTGGGGAATCTGCTGTGCTGTCAGCTAAGTTTGAGGGCTTCTGATTGGAAAGCATTCCGTTTCCCACAATGCCTGGCATTTGTATGGCTTGTTCTCCCTGTGTGGACTCTCTGATGTATCACTAGGGTCCTGACTTTGAGAAGAAACACATTTTCCCACCAATGGCTTGGCATTTGTATGGCGTCTCTCCGTTGTGGTACTGCTCCGATGCCTTGACTATGGTGTGGACTTCTCTGGGAAAACCATTTCTCCCCAATGCTGGGCATTTGTATGGCTTCTCTCCCTGTGTGGACTCTCCGCTGCATGACTAGGACTGACTTGTAAGCAATATTTTCCCACAATGGCTGCGCTTTGTATGGCTTCTTTCTTGTGTGGACTCTCTCTTCATGACTTGGCAAGTGTCTTCTGTAAAAGAGGACAAGGACGGCACAGACTGACTCTTGTGTTAAGTGAGAAGAAGTGTTTATCCGCCCAAGTTATGGCCCCACTTCACCCCTCCCCATTTGAGATTAAATTAATAAGATGGTGTGAGTGACCTGGATTGTCAGCAACTCCAAAGTCAATTACCAATCCTATTTCACAGTTTCTGTATATTCTCTGCTCATCCTTGCCTTAGTAATTGTCTGCTAATAATATATAATCTATGTTTTTATTTATATACTGCTATGTCCAAAGTCAGGTAGCGGTGAATCAGCAACGTAAGCTATTAGCAGTGAGCTTTATTTGGGCCCCCACAGTCCTGGGTACTCATTTTAGCTCCCTCCTCGGCAGGATGCAAGGCCTGAGTCGAACTTGGTCGCCTTTTGCTGGTCTTGACTTGACTCGCAACCTTGTGGTTTTTGAGTGAATGGTCGCCAGTACAGGCGTTTACCACTTGCGCTCCCGGGTCTCCTACATTTAAATTGTACTCCCTGCCTGTTGCTGAGAAAGGGTGGAATGGGAGGGAATGTTGGTTGCATACCGGCGAGGACAGTCTGTGCGTGTGTCTTGGCAATGGGCCCGGTTTTGGCTTCTCTCTGTACAAGTGGGTGTGTCGAGCCCACCGTGAAAAAGGTGGGTAGGGACTGCCGTTTTTTTAACTAGGGTTTGTTAGGCTTGGCTTGTTTGGATTCTGGCTTTAAACCTTTGTCTGGTCACATCTACCTTTGTCCTGCATACAACTTGACATTTTCTGGGACAGGAGTTGTTGTGGATTACTGGTTGGAGGTCGCTTGGATCTTACACCTGAGCATGACCCTGTTCTGGATGCCCCAAATCCATATAATGACTGGTATTCCTGTACTCATGGGCTACCAAAGACGAGAGAGTGAATGGGGGCACTGCCCATGGAGAAATACGTAGAAGCCCGATGTCAGGCCATTGTAAAATATTTTCTTAAAATATATGTCAAACCTATTTTAATTGCAAAAGTGGCATCCTTTCCCTGTGAGTACTGCCAGAGAGTGTTGAGTCGCGCACATTGGGCATGAGGCAAAGCTAACTGCAGAGGATTGCTTCATGCGGTGTGGCACCAGGAGATGACTCACAACCAAATCAGTATACAGCTCACCTGTGGATGGATGTGGTGGTTGGTGTTCAGTGTAGAGAGATTGGTGGGTTGTGGAAGTTCAGAGGGGGAGCTTGCAACTATGTTGTTTTATGCTTGGCAACTCAAGATAGGAACCTCCATGGGATTTCGATGGAATGCAATCTGTGTGTTTGTGACTTATTTTTCAGTTTGAAATGTGGTCAGGGCATTGCCAAGTATCTGATATGCTGGGTTATTTTCCTTTTTGTACCCTGCTATGTTTATTGGTTGAGCTCTGGGAGTGTGCGCCTTCAGGACTGTGCTATACTCATTGGCTTGTGAATGGGACCAGTAATTCAGAGCCGAGAAGGACCTACGAGCCAGTTGTGACAATGCCTGTTTGTGCTGCGGTATTGTTGCCAAGCATCATTGCATTTATTTCAGTTTCAGACATTCTCTTCTTTCCCACCCCAGGAGGGAACATCCTAAAGCAATTTAACCTTTGTCCGAAGCTCGGTTTCTGCCCGCCAAGCAACAATTTCAGTATAAATATGCAGCCCCAACTGGCTCTCGTCTTCAGCGTTGCAGTCCAGTTGCAGACGACCTCTCCGTTGGTTTCCACCTGCTAACACCTCGCACTGACAACTCGCCAGCCCCACTTGCCATTTGGAGTTACTGGACTCTCTCTCCTCTCCCTGCTGGACCCTCAGCCATTGGGAGGATCTAGAGTATTACGCATTAGCAAAGCCCTTGACACTATTTCACCTCCCCCCACCTTTGTTCCCGCAGTTCTCGTGTGTGGGTGCGTGAACACCGTATGGGTGTATATGTGTTGTGGATGCGTTGTGATTTTGCTTGTCCCTTCCCCTAAATAAAACACAAAAACCTATTTGAAATGCCTCTGGAGTTCTGGTGGGTTCCTCTGGGTTTCTCGGTGGTAGTGTGCGCGGTGAATCCGCGGGTCACTGTAGCCTCACCTCTCTCCTTTGCGCTAAGTATGAAATTCCCCTAAACGCATAGCACTTGTGGGGTGTCCTCCCCAGGACTCCAGCATTCGAGTGACAAAGGGCCTCTGGAATCAACCACAGAAGCTAAGCAAGCTCAGGTTGGAAAATAAACATCAGAGAAAAAAGGGATTATTGTGTTACCCTTCCTCTCTGTACAGACATTGCTCACAATTCCTAAATGGAAGCCCTAATAGTATGAAAACAAGGCGCTGATTTTCAAGATCAGTCTGAGGTTCAATGCTCTACATGAGCTACCTTTGTACCAAGTATGTGACAGCTTCAGTTAGTTCAAAACCAAACGAACAGCCAGATTTACTCCACTGGAACTCTACGGCTTCAGGCAATAAACACAGTTCTAACATCTACTCAATTGGCTGCCAATTAGCTCCGGTCCAGCGCATACAAAGTGTTGGATATTACCTTTAAAGCCCTACAAGGCTTAGGCCCAGCTACTAGAGGGAACGCCTCTCCCTACACAATCCGCCCATACTCTCAGAAAATCTGGGAAGAATCTATTAGATTACCCAGGTCAGGCTAAGAAACACTTCCCACAGAGCGTACACAGCTATGGACCCCAATTTATGGAACAACTTGCCCAAGACGAGATGCTCTTATCACACCACCTTGGAGGCTTCCAAGCACTTAAGACGGATCCTGTTCCAGGAGGCACCCAACCTCTTGTAAAGAACTTAAGGAAAAATCCCACTCTGATCACAATTGGTGCATAATTATGTGTTTTTTATTTGTCCCGAATTGAGTTTTTGGCGACTGGTTGTTGTTACTTGGGTGTAAATTGGATGCTATCGTTGTCTTGTGTGGCTATTTTATGGTGGCAATACCACCTCGATCCGTTGTGAAAGGGGGGGAAATACAAATAAACTTATATTATTATATTATTATTTATTATTATTGATTATCATCATTATTATCTATCAGGTTGGAGGCTTCCCTACCAATCCCCAGGCCCCTCCCTGGCCCTTCCCAGAGTCCCTTCCTTTCCACACAGAGCTAGGCAATCCTGGCTTTGCTCCCTGCTCTTCCCCTCCTGGCTCCAGAGGTCGTAGGAGTTGGAAGAGACCACAAGGCCATCTCTCCACCCCATTCTATTCATGCCGGAATCAAGCTCCCTGCCAGATGGCCATCCAGCCTCTGTTTAAAGACCTCTAAGGAAGGAGACTCCACCAACAGCTTCGAGGGAGTTTGTTCCATTGTCGAACAGCCCTTACTGTCAGGAAGTGCCTCCTTAATCTTGAGGTGGAATTCTTACCTGCAGTGTTTGCATCCATTCCTCCCCTATCGTTCTAGTCTCTTCGGAGCAGCAGAAAAGAAGCTTGCTCACTCTTCAATGAAAATCCCTTCAAATATTTAAACAGATTAATATATCACCCCTCTTAACCTTCTCTTTTTCCAGTCTAACTAACATTCCCAGCTCTCTAAGCCGTTCTTCATACGGCATGGTTTCCAGACCGTTCCCTTTTTAGTTGCCGTCCTTGGGACACACATCCAGATTCTCCATATCCTTTTTTTGAATGTGGGTGCCCTGAACTGGACACGTATTCCAGTGGGGCCTGACCAAGCAGAATAGAGTAGCACTATTACTTCCCTTGATCTAAGATACAACTTCTATTGATGCAGCCTAAAATCGCATTGCCTTGTTTAGCTGCCCGCATCGCACTGTGTTGACTCATCTTTAACTGTGGTTTACTTGGACTGACTCCTAGTCCCTTTCACACATAGTTTCATTCAGTCCAGGTGTCCCCCATCCATATCTGTTCATCTTCATTTCCCCCCCCCCCAGCCTATCTCCCGTTTTCCCTTTCTCCTCTCCCTCCACTCTCCAAACCTTCCCTCTTGCTCATCTGCACTGCTTCAGTCATTTCACCTTCAATCACCATCTCTTTCCTTCCTGCCTTTTTTTTTCACATTTGCTCCTTCTCTCTATCACAGATACACACCTGTTATGCGATGCATAAAAGAGACACTTTGAGGCTCATTTTGTTGAGAAAGGCAGAATAATCAATATACAAATACCCAAAGTGAAAGGCAGAGCAAGGGGGCGGGGTGGACCTGGTCTCCAATTTTGGTGAGGATCAAGCACCAGGGAGCAGCCTTAAAAAAACAGGTCTTAAGCACTCTAAACAGGGGCTGGGCTACTCTGTTGGGCTTGGGGGGGGCATCACAGGCACTCATGGGCCCCCAGGTATCTCAGGGCAACTGCACAGTGTATGCCATAAAATAGAAATCATGTTTTGACCTTAGTATTGCATCCCTTGGGGGAAGTGGAGGCCATTTTGACATTGTTGGGCCTTCTCTGAGCCATTGCAGAGGGCCAGGAGTCTTTTCCCTTTCCCCAGGAAGCCTCTCCAGAGCCTCAAAGGCTGGGTCAAAAAAGGTGGAAAGATACTCAGAGAGGTCCTGAGTACCATTTCAGTGAGAAATGCATTAATCTCTCCCATGCTGTCTTCCCTTCCACCAAAATCCTAGAATTGGTGTGATATCTGGGGGCGAACTAAGGCGCATTACAGACCGCCGGATTGCCGGCGGCCTGGCTCCGACTCCGCTTCACGTTCTTCACCGTCCAGGAGCTGTAGCAGCCAAACGGCGCGGCTCCTGGACACTCCGAGGAAGGAGAGCAGAAATCACGCTCCTTCCTGGGCCCCGGAAGAGACGCCGTGAGGCACTAGTCCGCGCACATTGCGGCGTCACTTTGGGGCATGGCGTGCGGACGCACGTGTCCACCTATGTCATATGGCGCGGCGCCGTATGGAACGGCCATTTTGGTCATGACTTCTGTCCATGATTAGGGTTTGGGCGTTTGGAAGAGATGCCCCTTTTTCATCAACGGGGACATCCTCAGGACATCCCTAATGTCGGTCTGTAACCCGCCAAGTTTCAGAATTAAAAAGTCCTTTGCTTTCACCCAAAAGTGTCTACTGAGAAACTCAGGCAGATGCGTCCATTAACACATCTAAGCAGTCTCTGAAGTGTCTAAACCTTTTCCCTCCATCGTTAACTACTCCCACCTCCTACCCTTTCCTCCCCCTTCAGCCCCTAAACAGGCTGGCTGCCAAGGTACCTCTGGCCTTATTCTCCACTGTTCACATAGCCTCTCCCCTCGGGGCATGTCTGCCACCCAAAGCTCACAAACCAGTCAGTAAGAGCCTCCACTACTGGAGGTTGGATGGTGCTGTGGAATGTGTATTCCTGCATGGCGAAGTGGGTGGAACTGGATGGCCCTTGTGGTCCTATTCCATCTCTATGATTCTATAATGCTAGTGGATTCCGGTTCCTTACCCACAGAGCCACATTCTCATAATTCTCCATCATTATATAGCGTGTACATAATTCGCGCTTTCTGTTGTCAACATTTTTCCATTCGTCCGCCGTGAATATATCGCCACATCCGCAAAGGTCACCTGCAACAGAAAAATAGCCCTCATCCGCAGAGTGACTAAGCAAAAGGGGAGGAAAGGCCTCATGGTGCATCCAAATATTATTTGATCACTTTAGAATTCGCAGTCCAGGAATAAACTTTAAATTCTGTCAGAAGAAAAAAGCTACTGCCTTTGAATCTTTTTCAATAAAGATACAATATAATCACAATATATTTTAGGCATGGCTGGGATAATGATGAGGGATTAGACGGAACTACTATCCCAACACATACAGTACTTTAGCCACCAAGAATTATGGTGGCATTTAGATATTTCTTGCCACAATTTGAGAGGCAACGTCATTTTTAATACAGTACTGGGGAACACTCTGGGCTTGAGGGCCACTGGGCCAACCCCATATTTGATCCAGAGATGTTCTCCCATAGCCCCCAACATTTCATTCACAGTTTGGAAAAGCAAGACACAAGGTGGACAAGCAACCCAGAAGGCAGTGAAGATGGCCAACGTTGCACTCCTTTATGCAGAAATTGAAATGAGCTGAAGAAAGGGGAAAGTGGGAGGAGGAGAAAGAAACCAGGACATTTCCTTAAAGCCCCCGAAATAGGGGTGACAGAGATTAACCAGGACAGGACGTCTCTGCCAAACTCGGACAGTATTTTATTTGCTTCCTTTCGTAAATTGACCCAGCAGTGGCACAGATGAAGCTATTAGGATAGTGACTCACCGAAGAGCTATTGTACTAGGCAGCCCTCTTTCTGTTGGAGCCCAACTCCCTTTCGCTTTGGCCTCTGTGTCGGCCATCAGGTGGACAGAGGTTCCCTGGTGGTCCCTGCACTTGGGTGGTCACTTCCCAAGAGAGGCCCCAAAGCCGTGTCCAAGGGCCGAGATGAGGTTCCTGATAAAAGGGACCAGGGTTAGGATTCTGGCTTGGCGAGAAACCCTGCAGCACTCAAAGACTAGAGAAATGACATCCTGCTGGTTATATACGCAGGTGACATATGCCTCCTTTGGGCCGATGCCAGAGGTGGCATCCCTTCCTCCCTCTACACCAAACAAGCCCCCTGGATCTAGCTCCCTACACAACAGATATACTCCATGCCTTCTTAGAGTGTTGATGGTGAACCTATGGCACGCGTGCCAGAGGTGGCACTCAGAGCCCCTCTTGTGTGCACATGTTCCATCCATCGCCCCAGCACAGAGTTTGCCAGAGTTTGTTACTAGAAAGCCAGAGGGACATGCACTTTGCAATAAATAAGTGGGTTGTCATGTGTTGCAGTTGTAGGCACTCAGCCTCTAAGAGGTTCACCATCACTGGATTAGGGGATGGGAATTTGGAGAGGGCCCTGGTTGGTCCCCGTAGCTAGATATGAATCATAGAATATGAATCATAGAATCAGAGATCAAGAGGTTGGAAGGACCGCAAGGCCATCCAGTCCAACCCCCTGCCAGTGCAGGAATCCAATCAAAGCATCGTCGACAGATGGCCTCCAGCCTCTGTTTGAAATCATTGCATCAAAATAAATGAACAAATAATCTGCTGAAACCTCCAGAGTCCCCAGTGCTTTTCTCCTCCACCATCAGCCCCTTTCCCAAGAAGGCTGCATCCGCACTGTAGAAATAAGGCACTTTGACACCACTTTACAACCGCTCAGTGCTAGGGAATCCTGGGATTTTACCCTTTGAGACACTTAGCCTTCTCTGCCAGAGGTCTCTCATGCCAGAACAAACTACAAATCCCAGGATTCCATAGGATGGACCAGCAGATTTAAACCGGCTTCGATCCGGATCATTTCTATAATGCAGAATAAAAACCTAGGTCTGTTGTAAAAGGATAGAAGCCCCAAGTCGAATTTTTTATCCTGTAAACATGGTTTTGCTTTTCAAAAGATAAGCAGTTTTTCTGTCTAATCCTTTTTCTTCTTCTTTGTTGTTGTTTATTTGTATGATGTATACATCATTCTTGGTATATGAGATGGTCAGTCTGTCTCCTTCCTTCTTTCCTTAAAATCCTTAATAAGAAAACGGGGGAGACTTTAAAACTCCCAAAGGAGCCACTTTTGCGCCTTGTTTGGGGGGACTAGCCTCCTCTTAGAACCCAAAGCCCCATGTTTGTGAAGAAAGAGAATAAGGCTTGTCTTAAACTATCCTCCCTGTTTCTGACCCCTTTTTAAAATCCATGTTCCCCAGAAGGAGCAGAGCTGTGGTATAAGAAAACCCTGGCAGAAAAGAGACACAAAAGACACACAAAGAGACACACTTCCTTCCGTTTTGGCCCAAGGAGCCTGGCCTCCTTATGACTTCTGGAGCCTCAGGAGAAGAGAAGCCTCTGTTCAACTGAGGCCTCAGAGAAGGTTCTGGACATTATTTCCCACAGTCACAAGCAGAACAAAATGGCAGCCGGAACACAAAATGGCCTCCAGAAGACAAAATGGCCTCCAGAACACAAAATGGCAGCCAGAACACAAAATGGCCTCCAGAAGACAAAATGGCTGCCCAGAATACAAAATGGCTTCCTCTGCATCTGCGCTTGGCAGTTGGAGGCCTTCAGGGAACCAAATGGAGGATGAAAGGGCCCCCAAACCAGAAGGGACCCCAAACAGCCTTTCCAAACCTTAACAACATCTAAAACTCTTTTTCCTGATGTGAAATATAGAGACTCCCTGAGATTATCTTTATAAATAAGTCTTTTAAATCTTAAATAAATAATAAATAAAATTTAATGATAATTAATAATAATAAGCAACAACCAAAAAGTATTCTGCCAAGAAGTTGCTTCTTCTTCTAATTCTCCTTCTTCCTCTAAGCCTTCCCCTTCCTCCTCCTCCTCCGCAGGCTTCCTTTAAGCCTTCCTCTCTCCTCTCCTCTTCTCAGGCCTTTCCTCTAAGCCCTTTCCTCCCCCTTCTTCTCAGGCTCTTCCTAAGCCTCTCTTCCTCCTCCTCCTCTCTCAGGCCCTTCCTCTGAGCCTTCCCTTCCTCCTCGTCCTCAGGCCCTTCCTCCTCTTCACCTCTCTCCGGCTCTTCCTCTAAGCCTCCTCTTCCTATCTTCCTCAGGCCCTTCCAGAGCCTTTCTCTTCCCTCCTCCTCAGAAGGCCCTTCCTGAAGCCCTCCTCCTCCTCCTCTTCCTCCAGGCCCCTTCCTCTAACCGCCTCCCTCCTCTCTTCCTCGCCCTTCCTCTAACCCCCTCCTCCTCCTCTTCCTCAGGCCTCCTCTAAGGCCAGGGGTAGGCAACCTTTTTTGAGCCGGGGGCCGGGTTGCACCCTCACCTATCGCCTGAGGGGCCGGGGGCGGAGCTTCCATCCACCCTCGAGGGGCGGGCCACGTGCTGGGGCGGAGCTTCTCCCCTCCAGGAGCCAGGCCTCCCCATCTTGTGCCGGCCCCGGACGGGGCCCCAGGCCCCGTCAGAGGCTGGCAAAAAAGCCGGTGGAGCCGCCAGCAAGCGCAGGGACTCCAGGGACGGCAGTGGGCCCCTAAGAGACCCCCTGCCCGCCGCCGGAGGCCTCTTGGAGGACTCCAGGGACGGCAGTGGCCCTAAGAGACCCCCCTGCCGCCGCCGGAGTCCTCTTGGAGGACTCCAGGGATGGCAGTGGGCCCCTAAGAGACCCCCTGCCCGTCGCCGGAGTCCTCTTGGAGGACTCCAGGGAGTGGCAGCGGGCCCCTAAGAGACCCCCTGCCGCCGCCGAGTCCCCTCTGGGAGGACTCCAGGGATGGCAGGGGGCCCTAAGAGACCCCCTGCCGTCGCGGGAGTCCTCTTGGAGGGCTCCAGGGATGGCAGCGGGCCCCTAAGAGACCCCCTGCCGCCGCCGGAGTCCTCTTGAGAGACTCCAGGGAGGCAGGGGGCCCCTAAGAGACCCCCTGCCGTCCCCGCCGCCGGAGTCCTCTTGGAGGACTCCAGGGATGGCAGTGGGCCCTAAGAGACCCCCTGCCGTCGCGGGAGTCCTCTTGGAGGACTCCAGGGATGGCAGCGGGCCCCTAAGAGACCCCCTGCCGTCGCCGGAGTCCTTCTTGGAGGAGTCCAGAGGATGGCAGGGGGCCCCTAAGAGACCCCCTGCCGTCGCCGGAGTCTCCTTGGAGACTCCAGGGATGGCAGGGCCCCTAAGAGACCCCCTGCCCCTGCCGTCGCCGGCCGGAGTCCTCTTGGAGGACTCCAGGGAATGGCAGTGGGCCCCTAAGAGACCCCTGCCGTCGCGGGAGTCCTCTTGGAGGACTCCAGGGATGGCAGCGGGCCCCTAAGAGACCCCCTGCCGTCGCTGGAGTCCTCTTGGAGGACTCCAGGGATGGCAGCGGGCCCCTAAGAGACCCCCTGCCCGTCGCTGGAGTCCTCTTGGAGGACTCCAGGGGATGGCAGCGGTCCCTTAAAGGCCTGCTGCGCCGCCTCCGGAGCCCCGTTTGGGGACTCCGGGGAGGCAGCGGGTCCCTTAAAGCCCGCTGCCGCCTCCGGAGCCCCGTTGGGGACTCCAGCGGCGGCAGCGGGTCTCTTAAAGGCCCGCCTGGCACCTCCGGAGCCCCGTTTGGGGAGTCCTGGGGCGGCAGCGGGTCTCTTAAAGGCCCGCTGCCCATAGCGGTGAGGTCGCGCGAGACTTCGCCGCCATTTTGGGAGAAAAAATGGCGGCACCCATAGAGGCAAAAAGCTGGTTTTCGGTGGTGGCGGCGGCTGATGCCGCGGGGCCGGCCGAAAAGCCTCCGCGGGCCGGATTTGGCCCGCGGGCCGCAGGTTGCCACCCATGCTCTAAGCCTTCCCCTCCCCTCCTTCTCAGGCCCCTTCCTCTAAGCCTTCCTTTCCTCTTCCTCCAATCTCTGGTGCCACAACAACTACAACCAAGAATCCATAGGATGGAGCCAAGGCACGGAAAGTGATTGAAACTGGATTATTTCGGCAGTGTGGATGCAGCACACATACTGCTCTTGAGCTCCAAACTGTGATTTTTCACAGAACTGCTACTTTTCAGTGACTGTGATTCATTCTGCTCTTGAGCTCCAAAGGGGCCCAGGACAGAGCCCTGTGGGACCCCACTGGTCACTTCTCTCCAGGATGAAAAGGAGCCATTGTTGAGCACCCTTTGGGTTCGGCCAGTCAACCGATTCAAATCCATGTAACTGTTACCTTGTCGAGTACAAGCTTGTTTGCAAGAAGTGTCATGGGAAACCCTGTCAAAGGCCTTACTGAAATCAAGATAACTATATCCACAGCATCCCTTCATCTGCCAAGCTGGTAATTTTTATCAAAGAAAGAGATTAGATTTGTCTGGCATGACTTGTTTCTCTGAAACCCATGTTGACTTTTTGTGATTATGGCATTTGCGTTAGATTTTTCATAGACTCTCGTTTAATGATCTGCTCTAGAATCTTCCTTGTTAGAGATGCAGACTAACGTGATGGTAGTTGTTGGGATTCCTCTTTTTCCCCCCTTTTTGAAGATGGGGAAAACGTTTGCCCTCCTCCAGTCTGTTGGGTTTCTACTGTTTCTCTTTCTCAGGAGTTCTCAAAGATATTGCAATGGCTCTGATATTACAATTTGCCAGTTTCTTAATACCCTTGGATATTAGTTCATCTGGTCCTAGAGATTTATATTCGTTTAGATTGACCAGATATTCCTGTACTATCCTTTACTTATTCTGTGCTGAAATTCCCCTATCTGTCCTCGTGCTCCATTTTCCTCAGGTTGAGCACCCTTTGGCCTTTTCTGAGAATACTGAGTAATTCTGCCTTTTCTCGTCCTTGTTAGCATTTTGCTATCTCCATGGAATGGCCCTACCATTTCCTCCTCCTTCCTTTTGCTGCGGACAATAAAAAAAAACCCTTTTTATTGTTCTTAACCCTCTAGCAAGCCTGAGCATTCTGCGCTTTAGCTTTTCTGACGGTAGCCCCTACACAGGCTAGCTATTGTTTGAATTCCTCTTTGGTGATTTCCCCATTTCCCCATTGTCTTAACATGCTCCATCTAAAACTTAACTCACTTAAAGTTCCTTAGGCATCCATCCGGGTCTTGAGACATCTCCCATTTTTCTTCCTCATTGGGAACTGTTTGAAATTGGCCTTCAGTTGTCTCCCTTTTTGAGAAACTGGAAAAAGACATAAGAAATTTTGGAGTCTTTTTGTGTTTTGTTTTTAAATGCAAAGTGTTCAGACCGCCCTGCGCCAGTCTCCAACCAACACAACTACTTCCAACCACCCCAACTACAGGAGAACGAGCAGACAAGCTATTTTGCATTAACGCACCCTATGGTTTCAGTATATGGGCAATATCTAGATGAGGCTAAAGAACTCGCAACAAGGATTAGATTACTGCAATACATTGTACCTGGTACTGCCCTTGAAGATGACCTAGAAGCCACAACTAGTACAAAATGGAGCGTCTCGGTTGCTAGCTGGAACACAGCATGTTGGTGGGCAGCCACCAGATACCACTGATAATGGGCAGCTGAATTTGAATCCTGCCAAGGTCCTGGTGAATTAGTGGTTGTTGGATCCAAGAACTGGATAGTTGGCCTTCCCTGGATGCTGTTGCACATCTTTGAGGAATGAGATGTGTAGCCTGGAAGCACTCCTGGATCCATATCTGTCAATGGAGGTCAAAGTAGACTCCATGGCTTTTCAGGCGAGCTTTGGTTGCTATGCTAGTAATGGTCGTCCTGTCCATTCTCTAACCTGGCCACAGTAGTTCATGCGCTGGTAAACTCCTGCATAGACTACTGCAAGACACTCTACATGGAACTGCCTTGAAGATGACAGAAGCCCCACAGCTAGTATAAAATGTAGCAGTTAGATTGCTGGCTGGAACGTTGTATAGAAATCATATCTCACCTGTTTTAAAGGAATTGCACTGGCTACACAATACACTTTTGGTCTGATTCAAAAGATGCTGGGGATGACATTGAAAGCTTTAAATGGCTTGGGACCTTGATATATTAGGTTTCCCCCCCCCCCTCCTCTGCTTGCTTGGGGACTGAGGTAAGCAAAAGGGTCTCTCTTAAGTGTCTCATCACTGGGAGCAATACATTGGGGGACATGTATGTATTGAATTTTATTGATGTACTTGTGCGATTAGTGTAATCTGCCTG
>NC_056522.1:160346371-160353156 GCF_019175285.1 Sceloporus undulatus | reverse complement strand
GCCTTGATCCATAGGGAGAGGCCAGATATAAATAAAATTTATTACTATTATTATTATTATTAATTATGTGGATCAGGGCCTTCTTTGCTGTGGTTCCTAGGCTATAGAATGACCTTCCTTCTGGTACTCAAGCTGGCTTCATTATGAACACCATGTTAAAATGTTTGAAACGTTGAATTGGATTCATTACATCCCTTTGGGTCTAAATGGTTTTGCCCAAACCTGGGTACATGCCTGGTTTTGACTAGTGTAATTACTTAGTGTACTTTTATTCTGTTTAAATTACTTTGTGGATTTACATTTTAAGTTGCTTTCAGTTACCTATATTGATTTTATTTGTGTGCTAACCTGAGATATAACACGGTTTAGGGTGGGATGTAAGTATGTAGGTAAATAAGTAAACGAGGGCTTCATTTCTACTACAAAATAAATCATTTTTGAGTTGAATCAATGATGTGGTTTAGCGCTTTAACAAACGAAACAGCGGAAATCAAGGGGTGAAAATAACTATGAGGGGTGACAGGGGGTGCCAAAATATTTCTCGCCTAGGGTGGCCAAATACCTAGAGCCAGCCCTGCAAGGGAGACAAAGGGAGTTGTAGTTTAACACATTGTGATGTGCTACACAATTATTATCATTATCATTATCATTATCATTATTTATATACCACCTTTCCAATAGATCAAGGCAGTTTACAAAATCATAAACAATTACATAAAGCATACACAACTAAAAATTCATCCCCTTACCTTAATCAAATAAAGTTAATTGATCAAAATGCAATTAACATCAAAATACAATCAAATGGCATCATTCTTCAGTACCCTGCTAGGAAAATAAAGATGGTGGTTACCAGTCTGAGATAGAGAAACACACAATTATGAGTTCTGATCCTGTTACTGAAATTCACATGTACACCCACAAAATGTAAAAAGAAAGGAGGCACTTTTGTTTCCCCATGCCACACTTTCACTTCAAATCCTCCTTGATGGTCTATCTGCAAATGCTCAGTTGACAGCTTTCAGATCTCGGTTGGCTATGAATATTCCTGAATCAAGGTTGGAAAATGTACTTTTTTGGCCAACAGTTCCCAGAGACCTCCCTGGCCATGCTGCTTTGGGAATTTAGGGAAACATAGTGCTCAAATCTCTGCTCCTCACAAAGACCAACTGTATTTTGGGGACTTTTTATAAGTGTGTGGTGTTGTCGTTTGCCTTCAAGTCACTTCCAACTTATGGCGACACTAACATGAACCTATCATGGGGTTTTCTCGGCAATTTTATTTCAGAAGGGGTTTGTCACCATTGCCTTCCTGTGAGGCTGAGAGAGTGTGACTTGCCCAAGGTCACTCTCCAGATACATAGTCCAAAAATCAAACCACTGGCTATATAGTCTTATACATTAATTTGCAATTGGTAAATAGGCAGCTGGGTTCTTTTACAGAGCCTTGGTCCTCTGTTCCCTTATCTGTTGGAGTTCCCCAGGGCTCTGTTTTGGGTCCCCTGCTGTTTTCTCTTTACACATTGTCCTTAGAAAAACTTATCAGCTCTTTTGGCTTTTCCTATCATTTGTACTCCAATGACCTCCAGACCTCGGAGGTAGAGAAGAACCTCATTCCCTTCCCCACCACCACTCCATTCTCTTTTTGTATCATGGCTTTTTCGATTGTAAGCCTGAGGGCAGGCCAGCCTTTTAACTATGCTTTTGCCTAAGCTTATGAGAAAACGTACCTGGTGTAGCCTGGAGCCTCATTGTTGAGAGACGGATCTCTTGGGGCTCCTACTATGAGGGAAGAAGGAACGGTCATGCATTAATACTGTCAGCCAAACAAGAGCCAGCCGTTTAACAACGCTTTTGCCTAGGCTTAGCAGACGACCTACCTGACCTGGAGCCTCACTTTGAGAGAGGGATCTCTTGGCTCTTACTAAGAGGAAGAAGGAACGATCATGCATTATACTGTGAGCCAAACAAGATCCAGCCTTTAAACAACGCTTGTTGTAGGCTTAGCAGACGACCTACCTGGTGTAGCCGGAGCCCACTGTTGAGAGAGGGGTCTCTTGGGCACCTACTAAGAGGGAAGAAGGAACGATCATGCATTAATACTGTGAGCCAAGCAAGAGCCAGCCTTTTAACAACGCTTTTGCCTAGGCTTAGCAGACGACCTACCTGGTGTAGCCTGGAGCCTCACTGTTGAGAGAGGGATCTCTTGGGGCACCTACTAAGAGGGAAGAAGGAACGATCATGCATTAATACTGTCAGCCAAACAAGAGCCAGCCTTTTAATAACGCTTTTGCCTAGGCTTAGCAGATGACCTACCTGGTTCAGCTTGGTATTTCTTTCCCATCTCGGCTCATGGCAAAGTACAATTTATTAAAATTCAAAACACAAATTGCTGAATATACTCATGTATGTCTAGAAATTTGAGTCAAAAAATTGACCCCAAGAACCTGGGTGGACTTATTTACGGGTCAATGCAAGTGCTGTCCCTTAATTCAAAATAAGAACCGTCTCGTGCTCTGAGTAGAGTAGCAAAAGGGAAGAGCTTAGTCTATGCCTGGAGAGCCTAAAAGAAGCACCAACCCCCTCTATTCTCTCCACTGTGGTGCCTCTTCTGGCCTTTTTGAATGCTTGGACAGGAAAATAGTAGCATTTTTGGCATCCTTTTCCTTTTCTTTACATCCTTTGTTGCATGCCCCTAAGTTTTACCCTCAACCTGTACATGCGTCACATCAAAATTCATAATCACGGCGGCTAGAACTTTAATAGCAAGAATCTGGAAGACAGAAAATATGCCTACAATAGAAGACTGGTTAGATAAAATAATAGAGTATAAAGACATGGGCATTTTGACTGCTTTAATAAATAATGAAAAAAGGGAAAAAAGAGAAATAGAATGGCTCCCTGTAATAAGATATTGGACTGAATATAGGGAATAACACCTACGATATTCACCTCATCAGAAATTTAGGAATGTTTGGTATTTCTTCTTTTTCATCACTAGGAATATCCCTGGAATGGAAGATTTATTTTTTGAGTCTGTTGTAGTGGAATATGTAAGTTTTGGGAAGAACGAAATAATATTCGTATTCAGTAACTCTAATAGCATAGAGTACTGAAAGCAAACATCATGTATGTACAAAGAACGCATTATAAATGTAACTATGTGGAGAAAACCAATAAAAAATATTTTAAAAAATAGAAAACAAAATTCATAATTTTAGCTCCAAAACCTGCCCTCAACTTATACATGAGGTTGTCTCATAGTCAAATACGTATATATGGTAAAAAGAAAACAGATAGCAACAACTGTTAAAATACAATACTATTAAACCATTTAAAGTATAGTACACTCATATGAGTACAATAACAATAGCAGTAACATTTCTATTATGCTTCATACTGAACTAAATCATCTCTAAGCAGTTTACAATGTGTTAGCCTATTACCCACAACAAGCTGGGTACTCATTTCAAGGCTGAGTCAACCTTGGAGCCCTCGGGATCAAACTCACAACGTTTTGGTTATACTTCCGGCAATTAACCGCTATGCCACCAGTGGTTAAGTACATTCTTAAAATATACAAATTAAAAGGTCATGATTTAAAATTGACTGGCTAGGTCTGCCAGAAGAGAGAATGTCTATAATGTTTTAAATGCTGTCAATGTTTTCAGCTGTCGTATCTCTTCTATCATGTGCTGAATTGTACTTGTTATGATTTATGGTTTTAACCAGTTTTTTAGTAGTTTAATTACTTTTGAGCTTTTGCATTTGGCAAATTTTAAACTATACTGTGTTTTAAAAACCTGTTGTAAGCTGTCTTGACTTGTCCACTTGGCCCTTTTCTCTTCAGTTTCGCTGGCGAGGTCATGTAAAGGCTGCGCCGGCAATACGTAGCGCAAAAGGAGCTCAATTTTGGAGCTCCTTTCAGCAGCGCTGAAAAGGTGCCACAAGCACCCTTCAGCGGCGCTAGTATGTAACGGCCGCGCAGCGACCGTTACGTCAAAATGGTGGTACCCATGTAGACAGCGTATGACAAGGGTCCACTGTATGTCTCTAGGCCACATGTGCTTCCTGTAAAATGGTTGTTGCTGCTGAGACCAGGGTAGCTCTGTGTTTTGAATACTGTGCTTTTCTAATACCTAAGAGGCAATTCTAACCTCACCAAACTTTATTCTCTCTCTTTCTCTGTTGATCTGACCAAGTACTCCTTCCCCAAAATGCATTTAGTTATCATTTAGGTTGAAATCCTAACATACAAATATGATTCTTGGCTATTTCATACCTGGTAGATGGTTTTGCCTCTATGAGGGAACACAATCAAAGAAAATGCAGCCAAAGTTTCCACAACTAAGTAACCCTGGGAATATACACACCCAGGATATAATGGAATAGAAATTTTAATACTGTACTATAGATAGCTATATTGACTAGAAACTTAGATGGTTAAAATCACCAACACTTTCTTGTTTCTGGACCACTTAATCTCAGTAACCCCTGGACATCTTACAGATATCAAATTTGAGACTGGTTTTGAATTCGGATCATGGTTTGGGCTGGGCATCCTCCACCCACCAAAGAAAGGCTTTTCTCCCCTCCAGATCCCAAAGGGGGCTCTTATCCTGGTTGAACAGGACAGAAGTAGTGACCCCTCTCTCCTAGGCAGTGGGGCTCTATGGGGTGAGGATGGGGGCCCAGGAATCAAGAAGAATGCCCCAGGAAGAAAATGGCAGACCCAAAGGGCAGAGGGAGCTTGGAGCTGGCATGGGGCAGGGGAAGTGGAGAAGCCCTGAAGACCCCTAAAGACCACAGTCCAATCTACTCACAGAGGGTCTCCTTTGGGACCAAGACCTTTTCCTGAAGGAAGACAAAAAGATGCAAGACAGCAACCTCCCTATCTTCCTTCTGTCTTGAAATCAGGAGGACGCTTCATTGTGGCTTCAGCTGGCAATGCTAGTCAGCCCAACGGAGAGATCAAGAAGAACAGACCTAGAGGTGACCTCTGAACCTAAGCAGCGGTCAGATTTAAAACCAAACCCAGATCAAACCAACAGGTATAGATTTCCAGAAGAGCCACCTCTGTCTCTGAAATCCTTCTCATGCACAACTGCCAATTAGAATGCCCACCAAGCAAAGGTCAGTTGGAACTGCCAGAGCACTGTTGAGTAAGTGTCATTCATGACCTCAGAGGTCAGGATTTAAAGACATATTCCTCTTTCTCCCTGAAACAGTCCCAAAGGCCGCTTTCAAACATGCCATCAAGGCAAAGGGGAGACATGATCACAGCAATAGAGAAGCAGTCATTGTGGCTGTCTTGCTGCTGGCCTGGTAGTTCCCCCAAAGCCCAAAGGAAGAAAGGTTGGAGGCAAGGATCAGGAGTGCATGGCTTTTGAAGATGTTGCTGGACTGCTCACACCAATCTGCCTAGGCCATGAAGAATGATGGGAATAGCAGTCCAGAAACTATGGGGATGGCTATGCATTTCTATTCCTGGGTTGGGGACTGTGTGTTTCAGGTGGGGATTTGTGCCCAGCAAGACAAGAATTTGAATTAAAAATTGAGCAAACGTCACAGCCCATTTCTGCCCAAAGGAAAATTTCTCTTTAGATCTATGGGAGACCAGGGAATAGTCCATGGGGCTCTGCAATCCTCTGATTCTGGGAGTTTATTTGCCACCTTCTTGGCAAGTGATCACGGGCGAAGTGGAGGAGAGGAGGTTGTGAAATTGCTCCACCACATAAGAAACCTGTCAGAAGACCAATACAAGGTCTACATAACCAATTTTCTTAATCAAGTGAAAGTAAAATTTCGCCCTATGTTTAAGGGAGGCTTTGTGAAACCAATGGTGAGATCAATACTTCTAGGAAATTCACTACTACCTCTTCTTTTAAAATACTTTATTAATAACAAAATTACACAAAAACAATCACAAACAAACCATCCAACACAATTGAAACATAACAAATCTTTTCTTAAAACCCGCTAATAAACCATCCAAACCCATCACCTATTACATTTACTAATCATCTTTCAGTCATTAAATCTGTTTTCTTCATTCGTCTGCTCCACTCTTTAATTCTTTACTCCTTATTATCTACCTTGATCTAACTTACTTTCTATTCCGTCTTACATACATCTTACATACATATCACTCTAATAACATAAACATCCGATTTCCATCCTCTCTGAGTTATCTGCTTACTTTAAAGTATCCCTTTTATAACAGTCCTTAAATATTCCATTGCTTATTTTATATTTTATATTTCGTATATATGCCTTTTATATTTTGGTGGTCACATTTTAAAACTCATAAAATTGTGGTGTCTCGGTTGCTAAGACCATCGGAAATATATGTTTTCAGATGGTCTTAGCCAACCCCTGTGAAAGGGTCGTTTGACCCCCAAAAGCGTCATGACCCACAGGTTGAGAACCACTGTCTTAAAGGGATGCACACACACTTCCCTTGTTGCCCCGTTCTCTCCTCCTCTAATGGAGCCTCAAATGAAAGGCATAGTTGGTGGGAGAAGGCAGAGGGAGGGCATTTGGAAATCCTCCTGGACAAGAGGGAGAAAGGGAGGACATGCTGTGGAAAAGAAGGGCATTGGGGAGTATCAGCCCTCGCTGGAACCAGGCAGGTTTATGGAACCGGCCCCCAACTTTCTCTATCTCTCTTGTGTGTGTGTGTGTCTTTATGTGTGGTTTTAAGAGTTTGCAAAGGGCAGCTTTGTTTTGCCTTTCTCTGAAACACCTTTTAGGGCTTCTGTGGCAAAAAGGATCCCCCCCCCCCC
>NC_056522.1:160180289-160343371 GCF_019175285.1 Sceloporus undulatus | reverse complement strand
CACCTTTTAGGGCTTCTGTGGCAAAAAGGATCCCCCCCCCCCCCCCCGTCTCCCCTTCCTCTCTCCTCCCCTTCCTGGAGCATGTGTGTGTGTGCACTTGTGGAAATGACACTTTGGAATGTGCGCAGAAAAGATATTTTTAAGCTGGCAATGGGGATTTGTTTGTCTCCTTTTGATAGCCAAATTTGCATTGGGCCCACTTTAATGTGCATTTAACCCCTTGTTCTGCTCTGTGTGTGATAACCAATAGCAAATGGGCTTGCTTTTCTGGGATGCCACCACTTTAACCATTTTTGGGATGGAAGCGCATAGGACCTAGGTGTGATAAACTCCTAAGAAATATTTGGTGATCTGTCTAGCCATATATCTTTGGCAGCCACCTCTTTCTCCTCCCCATGTGTGCTTCTCTGGCAATATCAGTTTCTTTTTCTTGCATGGCACCCATGCCTCTTTCTTTCTTCCTATGTGAGGGGGGGATGCTGGGAGATGCAAAATACATGGACACACTTGTTGGCTCAAGAACCGCCATGACTGGACTGTCAAAGAGATGTATCTAAACAATATAACTGTGAAGTCAAACAAGCACTTTACTTGCATCTGAGCATATTTTTAATGTAGCTGCATTTATCTCCCCATGGCTATTTACATCTCTACAATTACACAGGCAAATTTCTTTATATAACAATTAGAATATTTGTGATGTACAAGCAGGATTGGGAAAAGGTTCTCCTACTCCATTCCAATCCCTTTTCCTTTGCTCTACAGCATGTTTCAGGAGCTCCTATGACATTTTATAATACACTCGTTCCTCCACATTTGCAGCTTTGGCTTTTCTGGATTTGATTATTTACGGATTTTATTAATATGTTCTCTCTAGGAATATCTAGGTCCTCCAACACAACTCTATGGTCAACTTTAACCAAAAGTCGCACTGAAGGCCCTAGGGATTCCTAGAGAGAACACTCCACTAAGCATTTGTAGCTCCTCCAGAGCAATTCTTTGGTCAATGTCTGGCAGATGTTAACCACAGAGTTATGCTGGAGGACCTAGAGTTTCCTAGAGAGGTGTTCCCTGAGGTAAAAACATAGTGTTGTTGTTTTTTGTGGTTTTTCCATATTCACGAGGGTCCTGTGCCCCTAACCCCAGCAAATGTGGAGGGACGAGTGTAAGCATTTTCATGGCATGAAGAAAGACGCCAGATCCACTTTTTCCATTTTACTGCTAGTAAAATAAATGACTAATATGAGAATGATCTCCCAAAGAGAGCTTTGTCATCTCTGTTTAATGATGGACAGAAACATTTCGGCAGGGATGAAAAATTAGAAAAAGAAGAGCAATCTTTTTCATCATCCATCAGCAATAAAAATAAATGTATAAATAGACAAATTTAAAGCATATATTACATAAGATACATTAGAATAGTTGTCTGCCAGCTTTTTTTGCCATCACATAGACACATATGTGCATAGACGCACGTGCAATCTTTTTCAAAATTCAAACTTTATATCCACAACAACAAATGAGATAGAACATTTCTAGAGTCTTTTATGTCAGCTGCAAGGCTGGAGGTTGGGAGCACAATTGTTCTTTTTAATTATCCATTTAAATACCTCGCATATATTATTTCATTTAAGTAAGTTGTCGCTTTGACACTATCTCCACTTGTTTACTGAGGTTTGTATATAATGGAGATCGGCGCTAGTCTTTTTTCAGTGAGCTAGAACCAAGGATATTCTTTAAACAGGTTTTTATACTTGCATCAAGCATCTGTTAAGACTGTTTCCCCCCTCATTTGAGAATAAGAGTGCTTCTGAACATATGAGGACAGCTCTAGCCCATCCATACAATAGATGATTAGAGGGCAAAGAAGGACAGTTGGTTAGAAGAGCAGGAAGTTTTCAGTTTTAAAATAAAGCTGGAAAATGGTAATTCGATCCAAAATGTATCATGGAGATTTTAAAGTAAAACAGCCAGGGAAACATACAGAATATAGAATACATTAATACAAGATATAGTGATGCTCACTACATACATACATTCAGCAGGTGTAAGGCTGTTTAGATGGGGTTGTTAGTATGCTGATTAAATTACTAGTATATCACTTGTTCATACTCATACACATACTCAGTATATCACTTGCTGGAAGGTGCCGTGGTCTCTGTGCAACTGATTGGCCATTACGCGAACAGAAGAATAAACTAGAGAGGCTTGTGGTCTGGATCAGCATCATTCTTTTTATGTTATTATGTCTAATTATTAGCATCATAAATTAATTTATGCTCCCCCCCCCTTCATGAAGCCCTGGTGGAGCAGTGGTTAAATGAACGTACTGCAGCCACTCACTCACAAACCATAAGGTTGCGCGAATTCAATACCAGCAAAAGGGCTCAAGCTCGACTCAGGCTTGCGTCTTTCCAAGGTTGCTAAAATGAGTACTGTACCCAGATTGTTGGGGGCAAATAGCTTACACTTAGGGAGCGCATAAGTGCAGTGATAAGCAGTATAGAAATGTACTTGCTATTGCCATTTTAATTTTACAGCTTTCGCCTCACAGTTTACTATTTCCATAGCTGTGTTTGCTAAAATGGGAGTTTTGTACATGGCAGTGCAAGCGTCTTATTTGGGGTACACAGACCGTTAAATGGATGCTATGATATGCACCCAGAGCTCAAAAGATTCTTCTGTTACCATTCAAAAAATACACCTCACACCACCCATCAATGTAATTTAATTCAGCATCATAAGCAGTAACAGGTGGAACAGACCTCACAACCTTCACAATGGAGTTTGCTAGTCATAGGCAATGTGGGCATGCAGAGAACACACAACCAGTGAGTCCCACTCTTGCTCCTCTCCGTTCTTCCCCACTTTTCGTACTGTTTTGTGGCTCAGCCACTGTGACTTTTAATCCTCTTCTGTGGCATACTGTTGCCTGGAACAGCAATATATGCAGCAGCTACAGAAGATCAACAAAACCAGGATAGTGTGGCTAACAACAAGCACCCCAACTGCAAAAATGTACAGAATTTTATCACAGTAATCCTGGGGATGATGGAAAGGCGGAATGAAATTAGGCAAGTAAACTGAGAACACCCAGTAGTTCCCCAGTATGAACCATAGGAAGAGGAAGAGGCTGAGGGTGAGATGAATATAATATTTGTGAGCATTTTGCCTCCATGGATATTCGTCATCGTCATCATCATCAATCATGATTGATTTGGAAAGCAGTTGCCTCATCCTGGTTGAGTCAAATAGCAGAATGGTAACCTACACGTTGTACAGAAACAAACAAAATACGGTCAACAAATTGAAAGCCTGGCTCCTTAATATCAAATTCATATTCACTGTGGATTGCATTTTAATTGCACTCACTTCACCATAAATACCTTTAATATGACCACATTTATTATAGTCTGAGACTCAATGGCTACATGTACATAGCAGAAATAATGCAGTTTGACACCGCTTTAACTGTTATGGCTGTGTGCTATGGAATTCTGAGATTACAAGTTTTGTGAGATATTGAGCCTTGTTTATCACAGTTCCGGTACCACAACAAACTACAAATCCCCAGATGAGGCCAAAGCCTCTGACTTTTTTCAAAGTCTTTTTACACATGTCCATCCTCCCTTTTCCTCCTTTGTCCTCTCTCTAGTCTTTTTTAAAGCAGCATCAGCATTTGGAGAATGGTGATGGAGGAATGGGGAAACTGACTGTAGTAAACAATGTAATAAAGCTTAAGCTGAAAAGGAACAGGATTCTACTCCAGCCGGTCCCGCAGCATCCCTTACGGAGTTTCTATGAACAGCAAAACAGAAAGAAAGGGGACAGCAGATATACCTCCCTTACTAGCTATCTCCAACAAGTTCAGAAAATTTAGGAGCTTATCACACATGGGGAAAATTGGGGGTTTAAACAGTCATTTTCCTAGGGAAATTGTGCAATCGCAGTGTAGATTTTAACTTACATCGCAATTAGAGAGGACTTATTCTGGGAACAACCAGGAAATAACCAGCAACAAATCATTGATGGGATTTCCTCTTGAATCATTTGTTGCTGGGATAAGTCCTCTTTAATCGCGACATCATGTGAAAATCTTCACCACGATCATGCGACTTTCCCAAGAAAATGACTGTGTGACACACACATATGTACACACACACAGAGACAGACAGACACCATTTTCCCTGTGTGGAAAAAGTCCTTAGATCTATAAATATGGCCACCAAAATGGAAATCATAAGAAAAGTGGAGGCTGGTGAAAGAAAATCTCATCCCTGGATGCAGTTTGGAAGATGTCTTTAGTAAAGTCTCTCAAAATGTTTTACTTACGCAAGACTTACCTGACTGTTTCATTTCGCATGTGCATGTTGGTGGTTTTGAATGAAACATCTCTTGGAAAATGTCGAACTGTTGTTGTTATGTTTTTTATGGTGTCGGAAGCTATCCTTGTGCTTTTCATGTTCTTTCAGCCTCTAGTACCAAGGAATTAATGCCCAGGAACACATCTACTTCATTAACTGAAGCATACTAGTACTTCAGCCAAATGTAAGTTATTAATGGATAAGTAATTGCCATACAGCTATCCTTCAGGGACTGTTAAATCTAATCTGCACTGCAGAAATAATCCATTTTGACACTGCTTTAACTGCCATGGCTCAATGATTTGGAATTATGGCATTTGTAGTTTTGTGAGATATTTAGCCTCCTCTGTCAGTGAGCTCTAGTGCCACAACAAGCTAAAAATCTTAGGATTCCATAGGAAGAGCCATGGCAGTTAAAGCAGTGTCAATCTGCATTATTTCTGCAGTGCAGATTAGATGTATATTATTAAGGTATGATGTACCTTATTAAGTATACCTGCCATCCAAGGGATATATACTGTTTGTTCCAAACTGCCCTCATCCCTGCCATCACTCTGGTGCTTGCAACAGTTCCCCACCATGCAGAAAAATCTGCAAGTGAAAAATCTTCCTTAGCATGACGATGGCAGGAAAAATTAAATCTACTGTACCAGTTTTCACCTTGTGATACATAGCACTGGTGGATTGCCAAAAGATAGTCTTCAGACTTTATTCTGGGGTAAACAAACACACCTCAAAACAACTACAATAACAAGTCTATAAGTGACCATCAGTCTGTTCTGGGGAGACATTTCTCTCTAAACTCCCAAGTGGCAATGAGTTAATTCTGAGAAGGTGGGAGAAAGCATGATCCAAAATAAAAGATCAGTTCATTTAGTCTCCCAAATAAATGTTGTATCTCGGTTTTAGGAGTTTTAAACAATATTCCAAGACAGTTGCCAATTCCCGCCTTGAAATGGGTGACTCTGGCATGCTGGAAAGTACATTGGCTTTTTGATGCGCTGCTGCAGCCTGCCTGCCTCATAACTTCTTGCCCACAGAAGACACTAGAAGACCTTCCTCAAGTGAGAATTGATAGCAAAGGCCATACTAGGTGGGCAAATGTTATATTCAGTTCAGGCATCTCATTCTGAGTTAAAATTTAATTTCCTTGGCATTAAATCAGAAATACAGTCATTTGGGGTTTTCTTATTATTATGTCTCTGTGAATGAATCTCATCTCAAACATACGTTATATCACAATTTGTCTCAGAGGAAATGCTAACACATGCACAACAGTACCTTCAACGTGCCAACTACACCACCCACAAGAAGATATAAGGGAATTAGTGGCTGGACTGGACAACTGTTTAAAAATTTCATGCCTGCAGAACAATAAAACAAGAGTTACTTAGCTAATCTCTCAAGTGGTTAACAAAAAGAAACGATGCAATGGCTCTGAAATACAGGAAAGTTATATTAGGGACAGCCTCTAGGGACAATCCAGAAATGCAAGTTGCTGTGCTGATCCATTTCAACAAACTGCAAACACACCTCTGTTAACAAAGCCTCTAAAGAAGTTCCTTTTTACAAAGTCTTTTTATACACACCCAGCCCCACTTTCCCCTCCTTGTTCTCTATCTGGAAGGGATTTTTGGTGGCATCATTGGAAGGCTGGAGAAACACAGACTTTCAGGGTTAGGTGGCAGCAATATGCTGCTGAAATAATGTCCCATATTTAAGCTTGAGCTGGGAAAGTGTGGGTTTCTACTCTAGCTGACCTTACTGTGACTGTATTTGCTGATGTATAACAGGCAAGTTAAACAGTAGCTGCTTCCAGAATCCCTTATTGAGCATACATGAACAGCAGATAAGCCTGCCTCACCATGTTAAAATTGCATAGATGAGTCTGGACACCAAAATGGAAATCATAGGAAAACTGGAGGCCAGTGAAGGAAAAAACTATCCCTGGATTTATTTTGGAAAAAAGCCTTCAAGTGGTCTCTAGGAAGTTCAAAGTGTTCTTGTTTACTTACACAATGCGTGCCTGACTTGGTTTCTTCATTTCACAAGCACATATTGTTTGGCTGTGCATAAAATATTTTCTACAACATGTTGGACTGCTTTTCGTTTTTGGGGTAACTGAAGTATACCTGTATTTCCAGCAGTTTTCTTCTCCACTTGGCACAGGGCTGGGGTGTGTGTGTGTCTTACCTAAGTTAGTCTATTTGTAATGGATTTTAAGTGTCAAGACCAGGTACTCCTCAGACACTTTATTTGGATCACCTACATCAATATATAGCTACTTTGAAAATCCATTTTCTTCTCAGCTCTTGTGAGGATTGCGGCTAGGCTTTGAGGGAACAAGGTCATGGCAGATGAGTTCATTGTCGCTGCTAATGAAATTGTCCTGCTGCTATGATCCCATCAACCCTATATACTGGTAGTTGATCCCAAGAAGCATATTAGTTCTTCTGAATTTTGGGTTGCCACTATCTATCTGACAGGTTTTAATGATGATCAAAAGAGGATCCCACTAATACGTCTATGGGGATCATCTTATGCTCAGCCTAGCATGCTAACAACTTAAAAACAAAAGTTTTCAGATGTTTGAACATTCATAAACATTAGACAACATCTCAGCAAGTGAGCAGTCAGCTCAGTTTAATGAAATGGAATCCTTACAGCCTGTAACCATAACACGTGTTTAAAAAACTGAAGTTCACAATGAAGGAAGTGTTTCTTTGCTCAGTCACCACCAACTTAAATGGCTCTGAAAAGGGGATGAGGGGAAACCATAGATGAGAAGGCTTTCAATGACTGCTAGTCATAATAGCTATGTGTTACCTCCACTAGGGTGAAAGGCAACATTGCTCTGAATGCCACTCACTGGGGAATATTAATATGACAGTGCTTTTGAATTTATGTCCTGCTTCAGGAATCTATCCCACAAGCAGTGATCTCTGACTCTGGGTGACTACCAAAACTGAATCTTCAATCCAACAGGCCCTTGATCTGATCCAGCAACTCTGCATGTATGTTCTTATATTTCTGCAAGCATACAACTTTTTCCACTTTAATTTGATACCTTATTAATCTGTCTACAATTACAATAAGCGCTCTAGCAGAGCATTTAGAGAGAGAGAGAGAGAGAGAATTTAGCATCTATCTTTGGGGTGTTGTTTAATTTCTTTGGTTAAAAAAAGCTTACCTGTAAAAGCCATAGACAGTGGTAACGCTAGGAAAGCAAGAAGTCCAAAAATAAAGCAAGCTGTTAGAAAAATAAGAGTTGAGTTAGAGGTTTGGAATAATTTAAAAGGTGAAAAGCTCTACCAAATGTTGAATGTCTCTGTGTCAATTTCTAAAGGTTGAGCATCCCTAATCCAGAAATATGAAATCTGAATACCTCCAAACCCCAAAACTTTTTACCGCAAGCCACCCCCTTCCACCTTCAAGGTGGTTGCCTTGGCTGCTGTGCTCCTGCTCATTTGTATCTCAGATCCTCAGTCTCTCTCCAGTCTCATGTATCATACACCACATAAGATGCAACATGCAATGCTTGAGAGAGGTGCAAGGATATAGAAAATGGTGGGAGGCGAGGATTCCCATCAAGCACTGCTCTTGCATTTCCACCATTTCACAGATCCTCAGTCTCACAAATACAGTATTTTCTATGCTGTTTGTGTTGTATATTGTGTATAATGTAGGTGCAAATACAGGTATTCCAAAATCCAAACATAAATAAATAAATCTGAAATACAAAACAATTCTGGTCCTGGGTTGGGTAAGGGGTACTCAGCCTGTAGTTGCTTTTCATTTATTTCCTTTTGTGAGAAAACAGAGACAGTTCACTATTAAATAAAGGAAAAAGGGAAATGAAGAAAACCTATTATTAATATCCCACGGCAGGAGAACAAGAATGGATTATAAATGAGGTACTTAAGAACCATTTAGCAGCTATTAATGAAATGAAAACATGGCTGTAGCATAGCAGATTTCCCAAATGTTGCTGCCTCTTTCCCCAAGCAACCTACCATTGCTGGCAATTTTTGAGATGCATCGGTGACACGCTTTCTCGAAATCTCCATTCATTCTTGATTGTACTGTTCTCTAGCCCTTAGGGAAATAAGAAATCAGTAGTTAGATTTTAAGTTAGATAAGTGCTTTCATAATTAGTACAGATCAAACAGACCAATAACAAGTTGTTGTAAATTCTCAAGACACTGCCCCATTTTTGCTCCCCCTTTTTTTTGACACTCCAGATATTGTCAGGCTTTAACTCATATTAGCCCTATCCAGTACAGCTTTTGATGAGAGATCATGGGATTTGTAGTCCAACATCTGGAGGGTGACATGTTCCCAACACCTATTTCACTGGGATGAGCCCTTGGGGAAAATCCAGTTTGCTCTGCAGGAATGGGCCATGACAAATTGTGAAATCTGATCTAACCAAGAAATGGGAGCCTCCATTCATAGGTAAAAACATGTTGTTATTAACATTAATAATAAATGCCTAGAAAATATGAAATTCAAATTAATATTCAAGATTACAGCTAGTTATCTGCCTAGAAAGATTGGTCATATTTTGTGTGTATTCACATACACATATCATCAGGAAAATGTCAGGTTTCCATAGTTAAACATGAAGCCAAATTTCTCTGCCACACTACCAGGGTTTCCATGGCTTTATAAAGAGGCCCAGAAGAATAACTAATGAGATTTCAGTTGAATCACATTAAACCAAAGAGTTTAAAAAAGAGATCTTAAAGATTATGTAGCTCAGCCCCTTGCTTTGTGTAAGATCTGCAGTGCAAAGATGCAGCTATAGGATCTCTCTGTCATTAAGCAATATGTAGAGAGATCTTGTAGCACCCTTGAGACTAACTGAAAGAAGTTGGCAGCACGAGCTTTTCTAGACTTAAGTCTATTTCCTCAGACGCATTTGATCAAATGCAAATTCTCCAAGCTGTGGGCCTGAGCAAGATGCCCTGTGGACCTTCCTCCTCCTGGTCCCTGTCAGATGCCCATTTGCTTGCCTGTTCCTCTTCTGCCAGGTTGACACCACTATGGCCAGAGCCGATTGGGTGGATTTACAAGTTCTCTTTGCTGGGAGCTCTGCTTGCACACTTCTTTTTTGTGGCCAATGAGGCAGCCGCAGTGAAAAAAAGTGGAGACTGTACTCTGCAGCAGAGTGGTCCTCAGCAAGGGCCCAGCAGTTGCAAACCTTGCTGCCGCTAGCCCTGCTCATGAAGGTTCAGTTCAATGCAGACCCTCCACCTTTCAGAACAACTGTAGAAGGAGAAGATATTTGCCTTGCCAACAAAAAGAATGAATGCATTGCTTCTTCCCCCCCCAAACTAATAGGTTAACCCTCCTGCACATATATTATTTTATGATAAAAACATAAATCCTTGCAGAGATTGCAAATGTGGTGCAATTGACCCAACATGCCAGGGCCAGAAGACATAGGTCAAGTTTATCAACAAGAAAGTAATGTTACTGACATGCTGCCAACTGAAAACTGGGAACTGAAAATTGGCTTGCTGAAAACTGATAACATTCTATCCAACCAAGAACTATGTGCAACCTGGATGTCTGCATATTTTTACACCAGTTGAATTCAATCCACAAAATATCTCAGATGGATAATTGATCATTTTTGTGTCTTTTATTGTTTGAGACTGCCTTAGCCATGGTCTCACTTCTCCCTCAGTTAAGGTTACTGTGCAGTGGGTCCTGGTTAGCCACTGGGGTTTGGTTTCAGGTCCCCCCGTGGATAACAAAATCCATGGATGCTCAGGTCCCACTAAATATAATGCCATAGCAAAATGGTGTCCCTTATATAAAATGGAAAATCAAGGTTTGCTCTCAGGAATTTATACTTTTTAAAAATATTTTTAATCCAAGGATGCCTGGATCCGTGGATAAAAAAAATCTGTGGATAAGGAGGGCTGATTGTACTTCACTTATTAAAATCCCACCAAAATTGATCTCGACCCACTTTGCTAATTTGTTGCTAATACATACATTGCAATGCCACCCATCTCACTTACCTTATTGTACCAAAAGAAGAAAGACGTGAAGAAGAAAATGCAGCAGGTGTTCAACAAATGGGACAAGTTACACTCTGCCTGGTGTAGCTTATCTTTGCTTCTAAGTCTTTGACTCTGATGCGACTGAAGCCTTCCTTTCTTTTCCTTCATATGTCCTCACTTTGTGGACCACTCACCGTTCTTGTGCTTCTGCTGCAAAACATGCATCTTTCTTCAGCTTGTTGTGATGAGAGCTCTTACCTTTATTCCCTACACACTCCCACGTTCAGTTCACTTCACAAAGCAGCAACTAAAGGCTTTCATTGTGCCACGAGAGGGCAGTAAAGGAGTGTTTGGGACTCCTATTAAAAAACTGGCATTCTTTTTAAAAACTAAAATATTTTATTTAAATGTCAGCAGCAAAACGTGAAATGTAATTCAGTGAATTTGCTACGTCCTGCAGGAAATGCCATATTTCAGAGTTTGTCCAACAAATATAGTTACTCATCAGTATCCACGGATTCTGCATGCACAGATTCAACCATCCATGGCTCATGTGTGTTCAAGCAAACCTTGATTTTGCCATTTTATGTAAGGGACATCATTTTATTCTGCCATTGCATATAATGGGACTTGAACATCCATGGATTCTGGTATCCATGGGAGAGTCCAGGAACCAAACCACAGCGGATACCAAGGGCCCCATGTAAATAGGACCTAGAGAAAAACAAGCCTGGATTCTCACTACAAGCCAAGATTATCAAACTGAGACTGTCATACTTTGGCCATATCATGAAGAGACATGACTCACTAGAGAAGACAATAATGCTTGGTAATGGAGAAGGCAGTAGGCAAAGAGGAAGATTGCATTCCAGATGGATAAAGAAATTAGGGAAGCCATTTTAGTACCCCATTGTATATAATGGGCCTTGAGCATGCATGGATTTTGATATCCATGGGAGCTCCTGGAACCAAAACCCAGTGGATACTGATGATGATAATAATGTTGATGATGATGATGATGATTTTCTTACCTGCCACCCCTCAAGGTTCAAGATGGGTGCAACATAGATTAAAACACATAAAATTATTTTAAATACATTAAATTAAAACACAAACATAGAACACATGGCTTGGTAGCATCGCATGGTAGCATCGCTTCTGCTTGGAAATTGAAATGGCGTTTGGCTCTGCTCATTGCTGGCTGGCCACCATATCAGATCACCCAGTTGCAATGCTAAATGTCAACATTTTGGGTACTCTGAAACAGACAGTTGACAGTGGGTGGCAGGCTGGCCCATATTAACTCGTCTTTGGAAGTGTCACAGTTGCCCACCCTCTGGGCAAATCTGTCAATGTGAGTAAAGATGAAGTGAAGGCAGCTGTGATGATGGCAGCCAGGTTGGCACAGCAGAGTCAGGGATGGGCACTTCCGAGTCCTTCGGCTGGTGCAACTATGGCCCTCCAGATACTGATGAATGATTACTTCCAAACTCAGTCCTCTGAGAGCCAGCATGTGTAGTGGTTTGGACGCTGGACTAGGAATCTGGAGACCAGGGTTTGAATCCCAACTCGGCCATGGAAACTCATTGGGCAACCTTGGGCAAGTCACACTCTCTCAGCCTCAAAAGGTGATAATGACAAGCCCCCTTTGAAGAAATCTTGCCAAGAACCCCCCCCCCGTGATAGGTTTGCCTTAAGGTTACCGTAAGTTGGAAATGAGTTGAAGACACACAACAACAACAACAACAACAACATAATCAACAACAATTTGGTCCGTCACCGTTAGCCAGATTTGCTAAGGCAAATAGGATCTGAATTCTTTTGACATCTAGAACAAGCTGCCTATTATTCAAATCAACGTTAACAGCAAATTATACTAAGGCACACTTGCCCTTTCAAAAAATCAGAAAATGCTCAATGCTTTTAAGAAAGGAGGAATTAACATACTTGCTTATGAAAGCCAAAGCTGAAGAAATACTATTGTCATTACAAAATTGATAGTGTTAGGATTAGATCCAGGACAAATTCTGTCCCTATACAAAAGCAGCATATATGTAGCAGTGAGCTATAAAGGAAAGTGCTATGTGGCTGGCAGCTCACCTTGACCTAAATACTTTTGGGGAAGGAGGGGAAATCAGATTTACCAGACTGAATAACACTTTTGGGGCCACATGACCAATAAGGGCACTGGAGTAACATACATGCTACTTACAAGGTAACATATAATTGGCATTGCTGCCTGTCACTCTCACTCTGGGAAAAGGTACAAATGGGGTTAGTGGGAACTATAGGCTTAGCTGTCTGATCATGGCTTGGTTTTGCAGCATGGTACAGTTTCTCACTATTGCAAGCATTCACCTGCCACTAATGGCTGCCCCCTTCTGGGTCCTTATTGTGTGGCCCAAGGATCCACTCTGAAAACTGGAGTGGGGCACTCCTGGTGCCAAAGCACAAGCAGAGGTGTGGAGGTCTGATGGACTTTTGGTCACTTCCGTAGCTGACAATCATTTAAAAAAGGGGGCTTAAGAGAACACCGTCAGTCTTGATGCCATTTAAATGTGCCGTCACGAGTCCTTTTCTTCCACCTCCACAACCATACTGCTCTACAAAAGGCAAGGGGAGGGACGAGGATGAGGAGAGATGCTACACACAAGCTACTGGCAGGCCCCAGCAGAATGCATCTTTGTATAATCACTATAATTAAGTTGTCTCCACTCTCTCTTATATATCTGTGGCAGTATATATTTAATAAGCCAGTTCCCATCAAGCAGGTTTGTTCTTAACATTCTTCATTTCAATGCTGTAGCTGCATTGCAGAGAGCTTAAAATAGCACACGCATTATTGTAAGGAAAGGAACAAATCATAACAGAAATCAAAAACTCACTCCAGGATGGGAGAGCCATAAGCCCCTGTGTGGGGATGCCTTGGCCAATCCATCTTTCTGAATTTTGAGGTACAGTTCCAAACCTGAGTCTTTGCCACCCACAACCATGATCAAGGGGCCAGCACCACACTGCTGTGACTTGGGCCCAGTCGCTTGTAACCCATTGCTACCTATGGCCTTGTGCAGGGGAGGAGGAGATCCAAGTAGTTACAGAACTATGCCTTTTAACCCTCTCATCATTAGAGGTTTTCTATTCCTGTCCAGACAAACACTTTGGTTGCCTCCTTGGTCCAACATTAGCCAAAATCAGGTGATGTTTCCCAAAGGTGAGCATGAATTTGGTTGTAGAAAATCATGTAATGAGCTGGTCTGAACACCCCCCAAGAATATGTCACCTATTGTAAGAAAGTGGAACATTTAGCTGTCTAGACACTGAGCTGCAATTTCCATCACCTTCCATCTGTGGTTATAATGGCCAGGGCTGACAAGGAGTTAGAATCCAACTACATCAAGGGAGTTTTATATTCTCTACCCTTGGCCTCCTAACTGGTTGTGGTGGCTTCTTGCCGGGACTCCTTGTGTTAGTCCATGATCATAATAAATATTTACTCTATTATATTCTTGCCAGAATAGTAGTGGGTCCTTGGTATCCACTGTGGTTTGGTTCCAAGATCCCCCATGGATACCAAAATCCATGGATGCTCAATCACATTCTATACAATGATGTAGCAAAATGGTGTCCATTATATAAAATGATGAACAACTCATTTCCTTTTTGGAGTTTTTTTTTTTTTAGAAAATATATATTTTTGAGAAGTGGTTGGTTGAATCCATGGATGCAAAACCTGTGGATATGGAGGGCCGACTGTATTATTATTAGCTGTTGCAGCAACAGCATCATGCCTTTTTCCCAATCTGGGACAAAAGGTAGCTTACAAAGGTTAATACAGCTTTAAAATTCATCTCATACAAAATGTAACTGAGCTAACAATAGAATTAAAAGCAGTTTAAAACAATTTAAAAATACAAATAGACAGTACAGTACGTTCAGAGAGCCCCTTTCTGTGGAGCAATTGACCATCAAAGGCCTGCCAAAGCAAGGCTTCACCTGTTTATAAAAGGATAGCAGGGAGGTTATCAGTCTAGCCTTTCTAGAAAGGGTGTTCCAAAGAATATAGTCCTTCAGATAACCTGGACCTGAGCTGTACAGTAGGGCTTTATATTGTGTCCATTAACATACTGGCAGCCAATGGAGCTGTTTCAACAAGGGAATGAATGCTCCCTAGCTAACAATCCAGATGCAGATCCTTTGGACTTGATGTCGAACACAGCCACCTAGCCCAAAAACCCCACCAAAAAAAACCTTCTGAACACACTTCAAAAGCAGTTCCGTGTACAATGTGTCACAGTAATCCAAACAGGATGCAACAAAGACGTTTGTCACCACGGCTAGATCTGATGTCGCTAGGATCAAGTGCAGCTGGTGCACAAATCTAAATGTGCCAATATATTCCTGCCCATTGCTGAACCCCTATCTTCCAGTTTTAGTCTTAACTCCAAGAGTACACCCACATTTCAAACCTGCATTTTCAGAGGGAGTGTAACTGAACCTTAGCGCAGGCTTAATCCCTATCCCCAGATCTGCCTTTCAACTGACACAAATGCATCAACCAGCATTGCCCCAGAAACAAAGAGCAACCCAAGATGGACTTCTGCTGTCATCTCAACTACACTGGGCCTCTGTTGCTGAGACAATCAGCCTCAAAGCAAGACTTGAATGTATTGCAAATTTCTCAGTGTCCCAACTATGCCACTGTGGTTTGCTGGGTGAATTTTGAAAAAGGACATGATGGAAGTTTTGGAAATACTGTAGTTTGGTCTGTTCATCCTCTTTAAAAAGGTGGGCTGTTGAGGGAGTCAGCATGGTATAGTGGTTTGAGAGCTGCACTATGATCACGGTTTGAATCATTTCTTGAGCATGGAAACCCACAGGGAAGTCACATTCTTTCAGCCTCAGAAGACATGAAAGGCAAACTCCCTCTGAACAAATCTTACCATGAAAACCCCATGATAGCTTTGCCTTAAGGCTGCCATAAACCAGAAATTGCTTGAAGGCACACAATAATAACAGTATCTGATATTCAAAGCCTGGATGAAAAGCTCTTGTGGGACAGACAGATCATCCACCAACTGTAGTTTGTCAGGCTCTAAAAGAAACCATGAAAATCATTCTTCCTATATTGCTCTCTGGTGGCAATTTGAGAAATTGCATTCAATGTTCACATAGGGGGGAAATCTCAACACTGATAAAAGGTACAGTGGTACCCCGGGATACGAATGCGCCGCCTTACGAAATTTCCAGGTTACGAAAAAAAATCAATTAAAAAAACTGTTCCGGGTTACGAAGGTTATTTCGGGTTACGAAAGAAATTTTTGGTGCTTTTCGGCGCTTTTTCGCACCAAATCGCGGCTTTCGCTATTAGCGCCTATGGGGTTTCGGCTTGCGAAAGCTTTTCGGGTTACGAAAGCGGCGGTGGAACGAATTAATTTCGTAACCCGGGGTACCTCTGTAAAGGCAAAAGGTAAAGGTGTCCCAGGTCTTAAAACTCTAAAAGTACCAGATCCCATCTGTTCTTGGATGCTAAGCAGGATCAGCCATGTATGTTTAGTAATTGGATGGGAGTCCATCAATATCTACCAAGTGCTGTATGCTATATTTCAGAGGAAGGAACTGCCAAATCCATCTCCCAGGATTCCTTGTCTATGGTCCAAACACACTGCAGAAATAATCCAGTCTGAGACCACTTTAACTGCCCTGGCTCAGGGCGAGGGAATTCAGGGAACTGTAGTTTTGTGAGATCTTTAGCCTTCTTTGTCAGAGAGCTCTGGGCCACAATAAACTACAATTCCAAGGATTCCATAGACTGAAGCCATGGCAGTTAAAGCACTGCGTTTTGTACCTAAGAAAACTATGAAATTCATGGGCTTGCCATGTAGACAGGTAACTTGAAGGCAGATAGACATATACTCACAAAGGGGTCCCAAATTCAGTGTTGCCACCACACACACCATCTGAACCGAGTCTTTATATATCTAGCATTCGGAGGCCAAAAGCGTATGATACAAAAACAATACTTTATTAGCAGAAGATGAACATAGCAAAACAATTAATTTAACAAATATTTCACTCTCTCTATAGGAAGGAGCCAAGGCAGTTAAAGCAGGGTCAAACTGCATTATTTCTGCAGTGCGGATGCCACCTTAGACAACACAGTTGTCTACACTGTTGAGGAGAGGTCAGTCTCTGTTTTGGTACAAAGAACCAGTGTGGTTTAGTGGTTTGAGTGATGGAGTACAACTCTGAGAGACCAGGGTTTGAATACCTGCTCAGCCATGGGAACCCACTGGATGACCTTGGGCAAGTCACATTCTCTCAGCCTCAAAGGTAGGCAAAAACAAAACTTCTCTGAACAAATCACAAAAACCCCTTGAGCTGTTCACCTTAGGGTCAGAAATGACTTGAAGGCACACAACAACAATTCTATTTTAGTATGGTAATTAAGAAGTTAAGAAAGACCACAACCTAAGACTATTCTGTCCAGTTCTCCAAAATGCTCATTTTATTGGATATAAACAATCCCTTTCTGAATTTATGTCTCCCAGTCCGTAGAAAGCCATATCTTTGCTCTTTTTCAAACAGACCTGTTGGTGGACCGTTTAGGTCCAAATTATCTGGCAGACCATGTCTTCCCATCTGAGATCGCCCTGGTTCACAGATCTTCAGGGGAGGCCTCAACACCCTCAAAAGCATGTCTGGTGAGCACAAAAAGAGGACCTTCTTGATGGATGTTCCTATTGCTCAGGAACTGTCTTCCTAGGTCTTAGGAGCTGTCTAGGGTTAGACTGTCTCCTTCCCAGTGTGACCCGATGCCATAACCGCAAAGGAAGACAAGGTGTTCCAAAATGTAGGACATTCAAGATAAATGTAGGACATTACAAAGGCTAAAACACTAATATAAATTCATGCTTCTGATTCTCAAAATGGAGAACATTATTATTATTAACCTTTATATTTATTTATATAGTGCTGTAAATTTACATTGTGGAATCACTCCTGGGCAAAAGGTTTAAATGTAGGGCATGTCCTGGAAAAGTGGACATCTGGTCACCCGACCCTTCCCATCCTCCTTTTGGGCAGGGAAAGACTTGTATTCTGGCAAGCTTTTGAGAAAATGTTTTCCAAGAAAGGATTTTTAATAGGGTGCTGTACTATACCCTATTGTTTATACTGTTTTTAAGCTGCTTTTTATTTTTTATTGCACATTTTAGATTATTTTTAATGTTATTGACAGTTTAATAATACAGTGGGCCCTTGGTATCCACTGGGGTTTGGTTCCAGGTCCAGGATCCCTTGTGGATACCAAAATTGGTGGATGCTGAAGTTCCATTAAATGCAGTGGCACAGTAGAATCATGTTCCTTACACAAAATGGCAAAATCAAGGTTTGCTTTTTGGAATTTGTATCTTTTTGGAATAATTTCAACCTGTGGATGGTTGAATCAGTGGATATGGAGGGCCTAGGTTTTGGTATGTTTTAGCCATATTGTACAGTCGGCCCTCCATGTCCGTGGATTCTTTATCCACAGATTTAACCATCCACAGCTTGAAATTATTCCAAAAAGATGTAAATTCCAGAAAGCAATCGGTTATTTTGCTACTTTATATAAGGGACCCCATATTATTACCCCATTGTATTTAATGCGACTTGGGCATCCATTGATTTTGGTATCCACAGGGGGGCCTGGAACCAAACCTCTGCAGATACCAAGGGCTCACTGTATTTATTTTGATTTGTAAGTTTCCTTGAGCCATAGTTTTAGGCAAATGTTGAAACAGAGGATTTGAGCTGTCAGTAAAGTTACATTGATATGAAATCTGTCACATCTCTCCCTGTTTCACAGCTCATACTGCGGCACATCACGCATACTACATCAGACTATCAGATTACTTTGATCAATTATAACTACAATTACTTGTCTGCAAACTTGGAATAATGATAATGATAATTATAGTTTCCAAAATTCTGCTGCAAGTGGCCATGCTGGTTCTGAATTCTGGGATATGTAGTCCAAAAATAACTTTCATCAGCTCTATTTTAACTATGTATTTGAAGCCATCTGGATTTATGCTTCTCTTTTATCCAAGAGAGAGAATTGATAAAAGGTTGGATGATTGAAAAAAAGAAACGAAGCCATATTTTAGCACACTTTTCCTGAAACAGTTCATTAATGCCTGGCAAGCTTCATTGCTTTGCTAAATTATACCCAGGTTTTTTCAAGCATTTCAGTTTTTTTAAAAAAATGTTTGATTGCATTAACTAAAAACTCTGTCTGTATTGTAAAATTGTTCTCTGCAGTGTGCTGACAGATTTACAACACAACAAAATACTGGTAGTACTGTGGACCCTTGTTATATGCTGGGGTTTGGTTCCAAGATCGGCCGTGGATAACAAAATCTATGGATGCTCAAGTCCCATTAAATATAATGGCATAGAAAAATGATGCCCGTTATAAAAAATGGAAAATCAAGGTTTGATATTTGAAATTTACACTTTTTTGGAACGTTTTCAAACCATGGATGCTTGAATCCGTGTATAAAAAAATCTGTGTATAAGAAGGGACAAGTGTAGATGTTTTAAGATTTTTTAAAATCATCACCACATGAAGAGTCATGGCGGGGAAGAGTGGTTCAAGCCTTGCTGAGAACAGCAGCACTGATCTACTGGAATCATACTTCACAGATTTCCTAAACTTTCACCTAAATACTGTGTAATTTCAGAACCATTACAGTATTTGAAACTCTGGCCTGTTACAGACTGCCATAATAAAGCTGCTTCGAGTCTCTTTGGAGATATGCTGTTTAAATGATGCATACATCCTAAGAATCAGAAGCTGCACCAAAGCTGCACTCCAGTGCTTAGGAATGGAGTGTGGCTTTGGCGCGACCTCCGGACTCTTAGGACCCAGGCATCATTTAAATAGCATACCTCCAAAGAGACCCGAAGCAGCTTTATTTTGGCAGTCTGTAACAGGCCTCTCTGGTCATTGCCTTTTTAAAATATGCTTCCTGGTTGCTGTAATGTCATCCTGTAGCATCAGGCAGAAGTGCTTTCTCACTAAGGCTGCATCCAACAACAACCAACTACAATTCAGCTACAATTCCCAGAATTCCACAGCATAGAGCCATGGCAGTTAAAGTGGTGTCAAACTGGATTATTTCTGTGGTGTGGATGCAGCCCTAATCAGGTTCCCTCCAAACAGTGATTTTGTTTAGAGCTTGGAAATACTGTATTACTTTTCGGACTACAGCTCCCAGTAAAACTCTTTTGCACTTTCCCTATCTTGAGCAACATATGTCTATCAATGGGTAGTAAGTAATGCCACCCAAATCCATTTTAATTTCAAATGCAATACAATAAAATGTGGGAAAGTCAAAGGAAGGAGTTCATCCTTCTACAGGGCACTGTAGAGAGATGAATATGAGAAGATTGTTGAGAGCTGTGCATGTGTATGCATTATTTATGTGTAGTTAATACAAGAGATAAAGGATTTTCTTCTTAATTTCTTTCTTTTGGAGTTTCTTGGACATGAGTATGTGTGTGTTTGTGAGATTTTTCTGAGACTTAATTCATTTTAACTATTCTGAAGTCATGTATGTGCATGCATTTGTGAGATTAGAGAAGCGTTTCCTCATCTTTCTTAGGTTTAAATTTTAAACTCTTTCGGTGAAATAAAATAGCCATTGCTGTTTTGACTGGGAGGAGCAGCCATTTAGAGAGTGAAGGGAAGTGTGTGTGTGAGAGAGAGAGGAAAAGTAGAAAGGAGGCACTTTACAAAAACATTTTCTTAAACAATCACTAGCACTAGAAAACTTTTTTTGGTCTGGTAAGCCCTTCCTAGGTAGGATTTTTCTGTGTTTTCATTTCACCCTTATTCATCTGAAGTTTGTGTGTTGGTTTGGAAATTTAGTCACTAAACAGTTTAGCAATCCTGGATTAACACATCTGTCGAGAAAGACAGATGCAAGTTTATTTGTCTGATAAAGTAGAAACCAACACATTCACTATGGCATCTTTCTTCAGCTGCTTGTTTCTTTTTGAATGTCAGATTAGGAAGCCAATACTTTTCATTGCATACTGTCAAAGTAAAGGGGTGTTTTTCTTCATGCACACATAATGTTGCCATGTTTTCAAAACAGCAATAATGCACAGTTGAAAATAATGACATATGACAGGGTTCGACAGTCATGATGTAGATATAAATTTGTGTTCTACCTAAATACCAAATGCAAGTATTGATTTCAGTTAACCTAACCATGTGTTCCACGGAAAAATTAACACTTTGTCCACATTTACAAATTAGTTTTGCCTTTATGAAGGGTCCACACCCCAATATACAGGATTTGGAGGCATTTTATTCAGTCTATATATTTTAAAAAAGCTTTCTAAATAGGGGACATCCCTTATAGCAGTGGTTCCGAACCTTCCTAATGCCGTGACCCTTTAATACAGTTCCTCATGTTGTGGTGACCCAAACCCATAAAATTATTTTCGTTGCTACTTCATAACTGTAATTAAATAGGTGTTTTACAATGGTCTTCGGCGACCCCCATGAAAGGGTCATTTGACCCCCAAAGGGGTCCCAACCCACAGGTTGGGAACCACTGCCTTATAGTAAGGGACACCTGGCAATCCTATGCATACACAACAGATTTCAAAAACTATATTTCTCAATTAAAACAAAACTGCAAAGGGTTTATTAAAACCCTGAAACTGAAAACTGCCTAATACAGAGGCTCCTGATATTGGTGTGCAATTTGGCAGACTTAATCTCTTTAGGATCTATTAGGCCTTCCAGGTTCATCAGATCTGTGAAGAAGCAAAAAATGTATAGCTGTTTAGATTTCCCAGTAGGATAGCTGTTTAATGTTATTCTCCCTCATCACTCTTCTCCTCTTCTTTCACAGATGCAGTCCGCAATATATTTATTGTTTATTAAACAGAACATAATAATATAAAACAGCTATTCCATTAGAATGAGTCATGTGTCCTATGGGGATAGATGCTATATTATATCTCACCCAGGAATCTTAAGGCCATCCATAGTTGCCCTTCACACAGGTGGGACAGGAAGAAGTCCTTACATTGGCGGCTGAAGTGGGAATAAAGGAAACCCTTTACTCTTGGAGATTGCAGTGAGGTTGATAACAATCCTCACATGTAGTAGCAGCAGATATTTAGGCAGAATCTTACATCCGATGAGAAAAGTGGTGGGATAAAGAGGTTGAACCGCCACACTGTGTGCAGCTGTTTTCACTTTCCATATTGCAAATGTTCAGACTCATCCTTCTAAAGATTATTAGACATTTCCATGTCTCCGGATCATGGGTTAAACACAAGAACTCATGGTTTAGCATTAAAAGGAAGAAACAAATCTTGCCCAATGACGTTTTGATACAGTGGTAAAATTGTTCCTGCATTATAGCCAGTGGGTACCATGTGAACGAGCAAGAAGTTCTGTATTAGCACCTTTATTTGCCCTTGTACAAAACAGAAGTAGCATGTTTAAGCAATTTAAACCTATTTTATATAGTTGTAGAAAAAAATTAATTTCTAAAACAGTCACATTCTCAGTTAAGGAAGAAGGTCCTTGCCCTTGCAACCATTCATTTCTGTTTCATGTTATACTATCTGTGCTATTAAGAAGAAACATCCTGATTAGTCATCTCAAACATACACTTTGTCCCTATGCCTATAAGCAGTTCAAGTTGTTATAACACAAACCAGCAAACATCGGACTTCTCTCAGTAAACCTGCAGCACCTTCTGTTCACAAGGTTTCCTCTCTTAAAAATTAATCCATATTAGTATCTTTGGAAAGCATTTGGTACACAGATTGAGGTTCAGCCTGCCATCTTTGATGTCTCCACCTTGAATACGACATGTCATTATACAGAGACCTAAGAAGCAGCTCAGATGTTTGGATTACTTCAAGACAGCTTCCTCTGTTTTAATCAGATCGCACAAAACACACATACTCAGAACATGTGTTCTTAAAGCTGAGTATAAAACCTCCAAGTCTGTTGTGGAGAAACAGCCACAAAGTAAGGTAGTCCTGTCTCTCATCATTGTAGATCAGCTGCAGAGCATGGCATCCTTAAATATACTGATCTTCATCTTGGCTGTTTGTGAGCAGTGACCAATTGTCTGCTTCGTTCCTTAGAGAATTCCTCATGTGCCTTGACAGTCTGTCTGAAGACAACGAGCAAAGGGAGACTTGACTGATATCATCCCAAGAGTCTGCCTTGGGATGGTCTCGTCTCCTGTCATCCATTCCAATATGGACACTAACTTGGGAAGGAGTCAGTGGCTTCATGCGCCCATGAGCTTGTGCTTCATATCTTTCCATATCGGGCTTTTTATAGCTGCAGAAAGCAGAGAAACATACATATTACAAAATGTTAAAGGCTCAAAGAATTGTTCTCCAAATAACAGGGGCCACTGCAGTGACTACTTGTCACTGGTAAGTAGTGGCCTTGTGGCTTTTAAAATAAGCCTTCCCAGTGGCAGAAAGCACTGGGGCTATACAAAAATTGCCACTGTCTGCAAACCTATCAACAAAAGAAATAATGTATCCTCTTAATGACCCACTTATGTTTGAAGTCATTCTGTTTTCTTTAATATAACTCTAATAAGGAATGAACAATATAGTTTTTGTGGGTTTTTTGGGCTATGAGGCCGTGTTCCGGAAGAGTTTGTTCCTGATGTTTCACCAGCATCTGTGGCTGGCATCTTCAGAGTATGCTGGCATGGATGTGAGTGGGGTATATATACTGTGTGACCCTTGGTTGAGAGTGATTTACATGTTAATCTTTGTGTTGACCTGTTGTTGAATGGCAAGGCCTCAGGGTGTCTATTTAATTGCTGATCCATCATCTGCTGGGAAACCCCCTTGACCCTGGGTAGTTATCATTTGCCCTTGCTGGGTCTTGATTTTGGTGTTTTCAGGACTGGTAGTCAAACTTTGTTTACTTGAAGGGTTTCATCTTTCCTGTTGAAGTTGTCTAGGTGTTTGTAGATTTCAAGGGCTTCCATGTGCATTCTGACCTGGTAGTTGTTGGGATGGTCCAGAATTTCAGTGTTTTCAAATAGCATTTCATGCCCAGGGTGGTTTATAATGTGTTCTGCTACTGTTGATTTTTCTGGCTGACCCAGTCTGCAGTGTCTCTCGTGTTCCTCCATTCGTGTTTGAACACTATGTTTGGTGGTCCCTATGTGGACTTGTATGCAGCTGCATGGTATGCGGTAAACTACTGCAGCCATGAGAAGGTCTCTCCTATCCTTCACTGAGTGCAGCATTTGCTGGATTGTCTTGGTTGGTCTGTAGATCATTTGGAGGTTGTGTTTCCTCATCACATTCCCTAGTCTGTCTGTGACTCCTTTGATATATAGTAAAAATACCTTCACTTTGGCTGGTTGTTTGTCTTCACTCACTTCCATGCCAGCATTCTCTGAGGATGCCAGCCAGAGATGCTGGAGGAATGTCTGGAATAAACTCTTCCACAACAAGGCCACATAGCCTGAAAAACTCACTAAAAACTATAGATGCCAGCCATGAAAGCCTTTAACTTCATAATGAACAAAATAATTTGAAAGATGCCTCTAAGTGAAACAAAGATGGTAAATTCTGTTTCAAATGTAAAGTTCTCACAGTCTGGTAGGTTAAAAAAAATACCTATATTGTGGTTTGGGTGCATGTAGCTTTAGATTTTGAGCAATTAAATGTTTGAATGGAAAACCAGGAGCTCTAGTGAAATTTGTGTGTTTGTTTTAAATTCAGACTGCCACCATTTTTCTTCCCTCAATGTTAGTGCATATCTCTTTCCAAAACGGAAAGGGAGAGAAGAGGGAAACAGTAATTAGATGGTGTTGTACAACCATGCAGGATCCAGTCCCACATCTTGCAGACTAGATCATGGGCAGACAGAAGGTGGATTTGGACTATAGATAGATCACTGGTTGATTTCTAGTGGATTGTCTTTAAGTTTTGGTTGTTTAACAATCACTAAAACTTATCTTTTGACTTTGATCAACTGCTGAAATCAAGAATAGTAAGGCTAGTTGACCTTTGTGAGGAAAGGATGTGAGCCTTATTCAGTTTTAACAGTTGGGATTGACTTAATCCTTCCTTAAGCAATGCTAACAGACAGAATCTTAAAGTTGAAAGGGATCCCAACCATGTAGTCCAACCCCCTGTCAGTGCAGGAATCCATCACTAAATCAGCCATGAGAAATGAACATCTAATTGTTTGAAAAGCTCAGATGAAGGAGACTCCATCAACTTCATGGGTAGTCTACTCTGCTATCAAATAGCTTACCACTAGGATGTTTTTGTTATAATTCGAATCCATTGGTGTGGGTCCTATCCTCTGGAGCACCAGAAAATAAGTTCTTTCTATTTTCTGTGACATCCCTTGAAATATTTAAAGATGGCTATTACAGTATACCACTTCTCAGCCTTCTCTCTTCTAGACTAAACATACCTAGTTCTTTCAATCATTAATTGCAAGGCTTGGTTTTCAGATGCTGATCACTCTTTTCTGGATATGTTCAACTTGTCAATATCCTTCTTAAACTGTAGTGCCAAGAACTAGTCACAATACTGCAGGTGAGGTATGATCAAAGCAGAATATTTCCCTTGGTCTGGACACTATACTCTGGTTAACGCAATCTAAACTGCACTGTTTTTCCTTTTTCTTTTTTGGTGCTGCATCACATTGTTGACTCATGTTATTTTTATGATCCACCTAGACCTCTAGGTCCCTTTCCCATGTATCTCAGTCAAGCCAGAGATCACCTCTCTCATATTTCTGCATGTGATTTTTTTCCCCCAGCCCAAATGTTGTACCTTAAACATCTCCCTCCTAAAATTCATTTTGTCAGCTTGGGGCCATCCTCTGCATCATTCCCAATGCATCTATGCACCATCCTCAATATACACTAAGTTGAGGGCAGAGGTATTCTGGAAAAATGAAGATAGATGAAGCTACAGCCTCACCATTGATGTTTCTCTTCTCAGTGTTAACTGCTTATCTCCACCTATTGTAATTCTCAAGACTTCCTTGCCTGCCACCAGTTCTGCCCATCAGTGAGTTTGTATTATTCCCTTCATGGAAAGTCTGCATAAAATTCTCTTAGCTGAAATTATGCACATTGGCTACTGTACCCCAAAATCATACCAAGACTTACAATTTGAGCTGCAGGGAAGAGAGCAATACTGATACTGAGGAGGCTGCCATGGCTGCTGACCCCATCCATGGTTGTAACACAATTCCAATGGGCATAAATACTCCTGCCATAAGAAAGCACACAACACACACACAATAAATGCAGAGCATTTGTTTGAGTAAGTATCTTTATAAGCAGCTGAAAAAAATAGTTCAGGTATTAGAGAGAAGCCCTTCTTAGCCCAAGTATACTTTCCTTACCGCCTACCAATTTCCCTTTCAATTGGAGGAAGCTATTAGTCTGATGCACTTTCCCCAAAACTTATCAGCTGACTTTTCATTTGTCATGCTCCAAAGCAAGCCAGATATAGCACAAAGAGCCAGAAGGTTGAGTTATGGCTGTTATAGAAGGGCTTAGGAGAGGTAGGTTACCAAATGCGCAGGAAGGTCTTCTGATGTTTTAACTTTTTTTTTAAAAAAAAAACTGTAGATAGTTGAATTACATTTCAAAAATATCTTTTTGTGTGTTTTTACCGATATGTATCTTTTATTTGTACCTGTTTTAACTTTTGTATGCCATCTTGAATCCTGCTTGTTGAGGAAAAGGCAGAATACAACCGAACATCACCATCACCACCAAACAGGCCCATACCATTCCAAATCAAATGGCAAAAGGAACTAGATACTAAAATGTCAGTCCTTTCACTTCCACCCTTCTTTCTCTCACCCTTCTCACAAAGGCCAATTCACAAGGAATGTCAAGTTGATATGTCATTGTCCTGTCATTTACTACCTGTACCTTTTTAAGACACTAGAGGGGCAGTGAAAAATGTTCATATATGGCCTCAACCCATGGCCTCCTTGACTATTATGAAAGGGTGCCAGAGTCAAGTTAGTCGGCTTATGAGAGAAATGACTTGGCAACAATGCTACAATGACAATGTTGATGTTGCCCCCTCCATGTGTGAGCTGCCATATTTGAGGCTAACAGCAATAGTCCCCTGTGCCTGCTCCTAAAAAGGCCCTGACTGTAGGCAACATACTCTTACTAGAGATGTTTCTTAACAGTTAACCAATCTCCCACTTGCCCAAGACTCAAGCCAAATACTTGTGAACCATCCTAATCATTACTCACCTGCTGCTATCGGTATGCCAAGGAGATTGTATATTAAGGCCAAGATGAGATTTATCCGTATTCTTTTTACAGTCCTCTTGGAAAGATGGATACTTGCAACCACATCTAGTAAATCATTCTACAAAAAGAAGAGGAGGGGACAAAGAAATCAAGATGATTTTTTGTAATAATCTTTGGATTCTAAAAGTTCTGGGGGGGGGGGGTTATATATTATGGACTCACACGAATGAGAACAACATCTGCTGCTTCTATGGCAACATCTGTGCCTGTCCCAATAGCAATGCCAACATCAGCCCTGGCCAACGCTGGGGAGTCATCGATCCCATCTCCAACCATGGCAACTCTCTTCCCTGCTGTTTGGAGTTCTTGGACTTTGGCTACTTTGTGAGATGGAAGAACCTCAGCAAATACTTTTCTGATCCCAACCTAAGTGCAGAAGGACACTTTGCATTAGGACAAATTAAACAGAAAGTAATGGTAAGAGTGGCGAAACCAAGAAGAATGGAGAAAAGGAAATCTTGAAAACTGGAGATGGGCACACATACCTGCTTCTAAATCAAACCAAAGACCTATTTAATCCAGCATCTTGTTTCCTTTGGTGCCAACCAGATGCCTTTAGGAAGAGCACTTTTCTTACTTGGCAGTAACATACAGTCGGCCCTCCAGATCTGTGGGCTCCAGATCCACAAATTCCACTAGCCACAGATCAATCACCCCATATTATTAAATGGCAATAACATGAATGCCAACACACTGGAGCATGTGTTTTTTTTATCCATGCAGGGTCCTGGAACCAAACCCCATAGATATGGCAGGCCCATTATATTACTGTATATTTAAATCTGGAGGTTGCATATAGACACCAAGACTAGAATACACTGAAGAGTGAGTGATTCATCCCAAAGGTCCACATAACACAGATGCACATTCCTTACCCTCAGCTCCTGCTTAGAGGAGCAAGACAACTTACATTTCAGCTGTGGACACAAATCCAAAATACCAGAGGCATAGCCTTCCTTTTAGAAATGTTTTGTCTCAAAAGTTTTGCAGTGAAGAGAGAAATGAAAAGCTTGACATAGAAAGCATTACTTTAAAAAATTAAGATCTATATGAAATTAACCTCTTAAATTCAGCCAGACAAAAAATCTTGTCACTAAAAGTCACGTCAGTTGACTATTTTAGAATAGACCAGAGCTTGGAAGCATTCTTCTTTGCACCAGGACAGCTATTGCTTTGCTGGCTGGGAAAGTTGTAGTCTCAAAAGGTAATATTACTAAACTCTAGAACAGATCAATGTGTAACACTTCAACTTAATCCACTCTGGACTTTGTGTTGGATGGGAATGTCTTTTTCTGTTACCAGAATCTCATAATTCTGGAAAAGAAACATTTAACTTAAGTATAGACTTAATTTATGTGTACAGTATTTTAATATACAGTGTGCCCGCGGCATATGCCAGCATGCCATACACAACTTTCAGCTTATGCTGAAGACGCACCGTGGGAAAGACAATTCTGAGATAAAAGTTATTTTTGCATACCTAGTGAGAACCTTCAAATAATATCTAAACCAGGGGTAGGCAACCTGCGGCCCGCGGGCCGGATGCGGCCCAGCAAGGCCTTGGGACCGGCCCCAGCCCGGTCCTGCCGCCGATTGCCGCCGGGGCCTTTGGCCTCTTGCGTGCAGGGGCAAGGGAGGCAATTGTCTATAGATGCCTCAGAAACATGCATTTATATTAACATTTTTTAAAAAATCAGCAAATTTTTTGTGTGTCCTCCACTTTTTTTAAAAAAGGGTCCACCACTTGAAAATGTTGTCCTACATTTGTCCTGGTTTATTTATTTATTCAAATTGTAAAAAAATTATTTAATTATTTATTTTTTGGCTTCGGCCCCCCAGTTGTCTGAGGGACAGCAACCTGGCCCCCAGCTCAAAACGGTTGCCTACCCCTGATCTAAACATAGATCTGCCTCCCAATTCAGATGGTTAATTAAAAGGCTGATCATTCTCTCATGGTCTCTATCAAATCAGAAAGCATACCTGAGTTGCAATCGCTTTGGCTGTTTTTCTGTTGTCCCCTGTAATAAGCACTACATCCACTCCCATATTCTGCAATATGTGCATTGCTAGAGCTGCCTCTGGTTTGACTGTGTCTGCTATTGCAATCATGCTACAAAGTGTACCTGAAGAAGTAAGCACAAACATTTATTTATTTATATTGACACGTGACATTTATACGCTGACTCTTAAATCTGAGTCAATTGGGGCACCTTCTTATTTATTTAACATTCAAAACCAAGTGGCTCCAGATGGGAATGCTATATGCATTCCTCCACAACCTTGTTTTTACATTTTTAACTTCTTTAAAACTGTCGAACACCACCATAGCAGCTTTGGCCACCCAAGATCTATAGCAATCCAGCTGTTTTATCCTTCCAATTATGGCAGTGACCAAAGTGTGGCCTGTTCTCTTGCATATAGCCTCTGTGGCCATGGCCCACTCTAAACAAGGTTTCTTCACACACACACACCCAAAAAATCTGTCCCCAAAAGCTATTTGCCATTCCTGGAATTTTCCACAGATGGTGGATTTACAATCTTTTTGATGCTGGCACTCCTCTACTCCCCACAATTTCCAAGAATGCAAAATAAAACATAAAACACGCTGAAACTACTTGCCATGCCTATTCATTTGGATTTTTTAAAAAATAATGAGTCAGGTGTACACCTCAGAGTGCCCCAGGAGTCAAAACTGGCCCAAAGACCTTCTGCAGTTGCCCACCCTTGTTCCACCCTACCATATAACAAAGCTGGACTCCCAGTGGCTACAAAGGACACAGAATATGTTTAAATATCTTTAGAGTACCATCTATAGCCACCAAAACAGCTGTGTGTCCTTTCATTTCATGGCTCGTCATTGCTTCATGGACATCACTGGAGATGAGCAAGCCATTCCGTCTCATCCATTCCCGATTTCCTATCAACACCGAATAAGTCTGAGAGATGTCTGCATCTGTCAGATACAGAAATACAGTTCCATGAAAACTTAAAATTGTTTAAGAATCTCCATAAATTACAGGGAAAGCTGTTTTACAGAACCTGCTTAATAGGCAGTGGGAATATTCCACTACTGCCCAAGAAGCATAATGACTGCTGCTCTCTGGTGAAATACCAGGGCTGTTTTTTGTTTCTTTGTTTTGGTTTTGTTTTTTTAGTGATAAAGGCCCATCCTATTTTGGCTAACTTACACTTAGGACATTTTGAAAATTTTGGCACCTGGAAGCAGACAGTCTTTCATAGACTGACAGTACCTAAAGCACATAGGCATATAAATTCTAAACAGCACACTGAGTAAAATACACACATGCACACACACGCACCAGTGTCCAAAGTTCTCTAGTGGAGCATGTAAATCACAAGATTCTTATGAAATACATTGTTTTCAGAAGAAATACACACTATACACTCTTAAAATTGAGCCCATGAAGTATCTTAAGGTGTTATGACAATAAAAATGGGCGAGAATAATAGAATCACAGAGTTGGAAGAGACCACAAGGGTAATCCAGTCCAACCCCATCATACAGGAACTCACAATCAATGCACCGCATGTGGCAGATGGCCATCAAGCCTCTGTTTAAAAACTTCTAAAGAAGGAGACTCTATCACAACTTGAGGGAGTGTGTTCCACTGTTGAACAGCTATTACTGTTAGGAAGTTCCTCCTAATGTTGAGGTGGAATCTCTTCTCCTGTAGTTTGAATCCACTGGAGCAGCAGAAAACAAGCTTGCTCCATTGATTGGGGACCTGGTGACTCACAAACCACTAATTCAGCAGCCCCTCAATGTATTACTTACCTCTCAAGTCTGAGATCAGAGGCTGTAAACTCTGCTGCATCACACTTCTTTCAGACTCACCAAAGTGCTGCTCAGATTTACCCAGCACAATTTCAATGCTGCTGACATTACAGCTTATTCCACATCCAGGAACTGCATGAAAATCTTTGCAGTACCCTAGGATCTCTGTGCCAAGCTCCTGCAAAAAAATTGGATTTTAAATAAACCTTTGCTTCTTCAAAAGTGCTGCAGATATTATGTGCATCTACAACAAAATGCTGAGTCTACAGCTACAAATATAGACCTAAATGGGTTTCCTTGGGACGGGGCCAAGAAATGTGCAACCTACTTAGTTTGCTCATTCTTGCCTTAAGGCACCCCAGACCATGAATTTGAAGAGGAAGCCTAGTGACAGTAGAAAATTCTCACTAGTGACACATGTGAACAAATATTTCCAAGGCCCCTGGTTTTCTGGGCTGGGAGGGGCCATGCCCCATGAGTTTCTAACAGATATTTGTAAAGCTCCTAGCATATTTCAGGCTCTTTATTCTGAACTGTATTAAAAACCAGTCTGTAATGTTAATTTGACTTGAAATAAAGATAACTTTAGTTGTGAGCCCATTAAGAAAGCATATTCATCATTCATCACACTTTCTACAGTCAGTCTTCTCTTCAAGTTTATCCTGAAGGAAAATGGGTTCTTCTAGAAAATGTAGATAGTGTGAAGTCATAATTCATCCTCACACTACCCCCAGATGAGTTTTTCCATTTTCTGGAAGATTACAGTAGATTTAAAAGTAAGGATGGTACCAAATTAACACTCATGAGAATCAACCCACTTGGGCTTCATTTTATTATTAAGGCAACAGCTAGCCATTCTGAACCATGGATGAGAGGGATAAACAAATGATGGAGTCTGGGTTGAAGCAGTGCTTGGAAAAATTACCATTTGGGACTATATTTCCCTAGCCAGCATGGCTGTAGTTCTGCCTTGGACCTATTAGAGGGAAACAGGCGCAGTGAAACCCATTTGTATGATTCGCAGAGACCACGAAGAAGAACTACATATCCAGTGCAATATCTCATTGCACAGTGAAGGAGGAATTGCTTTCTTGGCCTGTTACAGACAGCCAAAATAAAGCTGCTTCGAGTCACTTTGGAGGTATAGTATTTCAATGATGCATGAGTCCTAAAAGTCTGGAAGCTTCACCAAAGCTGCACTCCAGTCTTTAGGACTGGAGTGTGGCTCTGGTGCGGCCTTTGGACTCTTAGGACGCATGTATCATTGAAATACCATACCTCCAAAGTGACTCGAAGCAGCTTTATTTTGGCTGTCTGTAACAGGCCCTTGATCCATTGTGTTCTGTGAAATGCTCACTGAAGTGTGAAGTGTGCACACACTTGGATCATAGGCCCTCAGGGAAGGGTGGCTGGTTTAGACAGGCAAGTTGTACATGGGCAAACCTAGCCCAAGTCTGGGAAATACCCACCAAGGGGAATTAGGGTTATCCAAATTGCTGAATTAAAGTATTTTGACATCACTTTAACTGTCATGACTATCCTACAGAATCCTGGCATTTGTAGTTTGACAAGGCACAAGAGCTCTCTGACAGCCCAGGCTGAATATCTCACCAAAGTACAAATCCCAGGATTCTGTAGGATGGAGTAATGACTGTTAAAGTGTTTAATAATAATAATTTGTTGTATTTATATACCGCTATTCCAAAGATCATAGCAGTGAACAGCAAGTAAGCTAATTAGCAAGTAAGCTAGTTTGCCCCCAACAGTCTGGGTACTCATTTTAGCCGAAGGAATGCAAGTCTGAGTCGAGCTTGGGCCCTTTTGCTGGTCTTGAACTCCAACCTTGTGGTTTGAGTGAATGTTGCAGTAAGGCATTTAACCACTGCGCCACCAGGGCTCCTTAGTTGTTGTCACTAAGCAATCTGCTTGAATTCTGCCATGTGGATAGTTGAATTGGCAGTTCAAGTGGTGTCAAACTGCTTGAATTCTGCAGTGTAGATACACCTCTCCTTCACCTGCTCGCTTTGTTATACTAGCAAGTCTTTTGTAGTATTGGTTACAGGGACCTGCAAATAAGCATTGAGGAGAAAGTCTCTACATGGGGTTTTCAGACACTGAGAAACCCCCCTTTTCATTTCCCCCTCCTCAAGCAATAAAATATTCTATTTATTTCTAATTGCTGACAACACTTTTCAGAAATTCAGTATTCTAGTCCCTCTGGGCTTTAAACATTCTTCTGAGCAAAATGAAAGTGAGTTGCGGGACAAATCATGCCCACTACTTCGCTATGCAGCTGTCTATCATGAGGCTGATTCTTGTTCCAGGCTTTGCTCAGCTTGGAGGAACATTTATTGAGTTCAAGCTGGAGGCCCAATAGCCTGGTGCTTTGTAGTACAGTGCTTGGCCTGGGAAACTAGCATGGCTGGACTGGGAGAACTTGCTTCAGGCACAACATGGCTGGGAGTATGCTTATCCTCAGGTGGTCCCCGGGTGCTAAACATGGTTCCCGCCAAAGCTTTGAAGGGGCTGCTGCTACCAGGCAGCAGCATGGCAATAGTTTTGGGCTAGAGCTATCTGTGTCTGAAGACCAGGTAATGGGGCAGGGAAGGTTGCCTCATGACTTTCCCATTTCTCTCATCTTTCAGTTATCTGTAGTATCAGAAGGGACCATTTTCCTGCACTGTCTTTCACCAGGCAGCATCCACAAGGTGCGTTGGGAGCAAAAAATTCAGCCTCTCCATTTCTTGCCCATGTCAAGCATTAAGGGTATTCTCCTGCTTGATGTTCAGATAGGAGATAAGATGCTTCAAATGGCCTTTGATAAGCTCTGACAGTTTCACAATTGGCTACATTTGGCAGAACTTTCCTTCTGGACTGGGATGAAATGCTGATGAAAAGGGCATACCTCTTTGCAGTATTTAGTGATAGCCATTCCTAGAGGATGTTCGCTGCTGGCTTCTGCAGTGCCAACAACTGCAAGTACTTTTTTCAGAGAGAGAGAGGCTCCTGCATTTCCAAGCAAGAGGACTCGCATGACTTTTGGAACTCCATAGGTGATAGTCCCAGTTTTATCAAACATCACTGTCTTTATCTGCAAGAAACAAATCAGGCAGCAATAACAATAGCAATAGCAGTTTCATTTAAATACCACTTCATATTGCACTAAGTGGTCTCTAAGCAGTTTGCAACTGTACACTAATTGCCCATAACAAGCTGGGTACTAATTTTAACGACTTCAGAAGGATGCCAGGCTGAATCGACCTGTAGCCCCTGGCTAGGATTGAACTCACAACCTTCTGTCTGGTGGGAAATGGAAGGAGGTCAATTGGGGGGGGGGGTCACACCATGAGTTACTGCACCGGGTAACACCAACCCTAGGGACGGCACGGTTCTGCTGAGGTTAGAATAAACACAAACCCACAATTAGATGAATACCCCTATTCTACTCATGATACGGATGGTGTTCATGGGAAGCTGCAAACCTGGACTCCTCTGCCCAGCCTACAACTAAGCTATCCAACAGTAAGTGAGGAAGGCTGCACCTCTCCATCTCTCCATCAGTTCCAAAATATCTGTTGGCCAGTCTCTTTGTTTCTCTCCATGCCTGTGGCACCCCAGCCTCTCATGTGGAAGTATCTAGAAGCTTCAACATTTCTCCCCAACTGGTCATCCTCATTGGGCAACTGTCTTTCATGATCTCTGTTGTCCTTGGTGATGCTGATCCCCAGTAAATGAAACTTAAAACCATCACATCCTTAACACTTTTTTAAAAACCTGGAAGAAAGACTATACCTCTCAGCTCTGTTGCCCAGATAATGGGAAAGCCCTTTATCACAGAAACCTGCAGGGTAGTCAGTATAAGAACTATGAGTAAATTATTTTAGCCCAGACAAAATCTGTCAATAACTTTTTAGTTTTTTCTCTAGGCTCCTCAAGATTGGTCTAAAGTAGTCTGCACAATATAACTGGGTTTTGCCAGTTAATATCACTTTCATGTCCACTCATTCCATTCTTTTGGAAAGACTGGTTGTAGTAATTTCTTGGATCTGCAATAGAGCACTTCCAAAAAAAACCCCACAAAAACACCAAAACTGCCATTTCTCTGCAACACTAAAGTACTATACCTTTATAACTCTTTAAAAAATAAATGAGAGAAAGGAAGAGAAGGAATATTTGTACCAATATGCCTCTGAAAAATAAAGAGAAATTCAGCTGAGGGTGGGAATAAAAGGTTGCAGATGATTCCAGGAATTCCATAAAACAGAATTCCATAAAATTCTGTTATCCATCTGAAGTAACAGAAAGATAATTTGAATATTTTTTTAAAATCCTGGAGACTTCAGTGGTAAATACAATTTTCAGCAACCTCCAATAATAATAATGAAATAAAATAAAAAATTTATCCTGATTTTTATCCCAGACAAGGCATTTTTTTGTGAAACCTAGAAAGCTGTACTGTTTCAAATATAAAGTTACACTCTAAGCACCTAGACAAGAAATCCTTTGTAAATTTAAGGGTAAGACTACAATCCTACACATTTTTAATGAAAGTAAGCCTCTATGAATTCCTAAAGACTTACTTTCAAGAAGACATACAGAGAATTGCACTGTAAGCCTATCTTAAGATTTGATTAATAATAACAATAACAACTGTTGTTGTTGCAGCTAAATAGCAATAGACACGAATTAGCAATAAAATATTAACCTTATGGGCCATTTCCAGGGGTTTCCCACCTTTGATGAGAATACCATTCTGTGCAGCAACTCCAGTGCCCACCATGACAGCCGTTGGGGTGGCCAAACCCAAGGAACAAGGGCATGCAATGCACAGCACTGTGATGGAGGTCTGAAAAGCAAATCGGAGGACAACTTCTGCTTTTGGGATGTGTTTACTGTGATGCTAGAAGGGAAAACAAAAAATGTTTGCTCACAGGAGAAATCCAGTAGTATTAAAGGGGCAGTAATATTTTAGAGGTAGAAACTGGCTCTGAGTTTCACTGTCTTAAAAAAAAGCCACTCTCGAATTTGTTGGGTCACTGTAAGTCAACTGGTGACTTGAAGGCCCATACGCACACAAACATTAGCAATAAGCAATACATTAAGCAATACTTAAAAAAAATCACCACATGCACACACTCTTAGTTGTCATCTGTACTTTAGCTTTGGAGCCCAGTGAATATATCAATACTTAAAAATTTACTATCTTTTCCCATTAGTACACACAAGAGAAACTGGCCTGGGAATTTCTCTGCTCCCAGCACATTCATCCAAGGCAGAATGCTCCTTACAGTCTTTGTGTATGTTATTACCCAGTTTATAGTTAGAAAGCAATACTTATTCCCTGTATTAAGATCAGTTTGTTTCCTGTTTGTCCCCAACTGTGAGCTTCCCTGGTAAGGAGCTGCTCTCTCTCTTCTTTATGATAGTCTCTAAGGCTATTGTAGCACCAATAGATCAGTATTGTGTACTGGTCTGAGCACTGGATTAGGACTCTAGAGGCTAGGGTTTGAATTCCCAGTTGCACATGGAAACCCACTGGGTGACCTTGGGCAAGTCACAAACTCTCAGCTTAAGTGGGGGACAAAGGCAAACTACATCTGAATGAATCTTGCCAAGAAAACACCATGATAGGGATTGCCATAAATTGGAAATGACCTGAAGGCACATACAATAGTTCATTTCTCATTGTCCTGTCTTTGTATCTTTGTCACTCTATTTGGGAACCAATCCAGACAATAATCTCAGGTGTTGAGTGGATCAGCCCCAGATCTCAACTCCAGTGTTTCTCCAAATGATATGGGGGGGGGAAACTATCCTATCCTGTGTTCTTCATAGCTTTTTCCCCAGAGCAGCAGAGAAAATATTACAGTACATTCAACACACTCCTGAGCAACCTTGAGTTATGTGTGTGTTCACATGCAATCTACTTAAATAAGTAGTACTTACGGCAAAGTACTTCAGCACAATGTCAAAGTGTATAAATCCAATTCCAATCCAGGTTATCAGAGTTACAGTTGAAATAATTACTATAAAAGGGACAAAATAGCCACTAAATTTGTCAGCCAACTGCTGGATGGGTGCCTGTAAGTGAGACAATTAATTACTTTACATTTATGTGCAATGCAAAGAAGGATATAACCTCAGCCCATCATGCTAAGTTACAAGTATGTTTTGGTCTACATATTCCATCAGCCCTAGCCAGCATAGTCAATACAGTACAATCCCGTATCTACAAAACCAGTAACCATGGTTTCATATATCCATGTCCCAAAAAATATGTTCTCTCTAGGCATTTTCAAGGTCCTTCAGCACAATTCTGGTAGACGCTGACTATAGAGTTGTGCTGGAGGATCCAGAAATGCCTACAGAAATTTTTCCTCTAGGAATCTTTATGTCCTCCAGCATGACTCTATGGTCAATTTCCACTGGAAGTCATTCATTTCAATAGGTTTTGCTATTATTCATGATTTCGCATTCCCATGTTAAGTCCAAGAATGAATCTCCTGTGGACATGGGTTTGTACTGTAGTGAGAACTGTAATCCAAAAATTTTCTTGAGAACCACAGTTGCCCATCCTTGCTGTATGGAATGGTTGTTCAGACAACAGTCTGTTTGACCCCAATGTTAATTGACATGGCTGCAGCCTCTGGTATCCCAGGATTTGTAGTTTTGTGATGCATTATTGCTCTCTGGCAAAGAAATCTAAATACCCCACAGAAGAACAAACTCCAAGATTCCATAGAAATGGAGCCATGGTAGTTAAAGCCATATCAAAGTGTTATAATTGTGTGTTTGAAAAATACCATAGTTTCCTCGCTTGAAGAAATTTTCAGAGTTGAACAACTAACGAGGCTTCAAAAAGCAAGTAGGCATGGAGACAAAATTGTCTATGCTTTGTAGAAATGTTGGGAAGAGTCGACTGCATTCAGGCAAGGCAATATACAGGACATTGCAGGCAACGCCTCTGAGTTTACCTTTCATTTGAACAGATAAACACTTTGTTTGCTTTTTCTGCACAGTGTATAGATGTCCAGTGCCAAGATAAACACAGATTGAAAAGCCAAAAGCCAGCAAATAGATGTACTTTACCTTTGACATCTGAGCTTCTTCTACCAGTTTCACAATTTGGGCCAGGGTGGTGTCAGAGCCAACATGAGTTGCACTCACAAGCACCGAGCCGTGTGCATTGAGAGAGCCTGCAATTACGGTACTGCCAGGTTTCTTAACTACAGGCATGGCTTCCCCTACAAAAACAGAATATGTGAACCAACCTATATCTGTTACTCACATGTCTCTCATTTAATGACAAAGAGGACTTGGGCAACACATGTGCTATGTTAGGGGTGTGTGTGTGTCTTGAGGTGGAATTTGAAGGTGGGTTAAATTACTCCCCAAAACTAGCTGTGTTGCTCACCTGTGACTAAATAAGAGCTATGCAAGAGGAATCTCTCTGATTTAATAAAACCAGACGCTTACTGTCAAGAGACAAAGGTGGTGCTGATCAAAGCAGATGAAATACATATCTGCTTTGATGAAGGAGCTGGGAACAAACTTGCTTTGTTCTCTTTGCTTATTATTTACTGTCCCATAGCAACCTTGTATCTCTTCTCAAGAGCTCAGCAAATAAAGGAGCAAAATACAATCCATTATTCACATGCGTTTATACGAGATTTTTATCACCACTAACCCTTATTCTAATTATTTCAGGAGGATTTAGTAAGGCTATACATCTGAACTCCAAGGAATCTCTTTAAATGAGCATGGATCTCCAATTGTGCACTGCAACCAGGATAGACAAATACCAATCAACTGATCTGGGAGAACCCATAAAGAAAAGCTGATTTCAGATTTTGCTATGGTCTTTTTCACTTAACTTACATTTACCATAGGAGCATGGTGTACTTGGGATGCAGAGAACCGACACATTTTGATTGGTGTTGAGGATGCTGATAACTGCTGTTCTTAGAAAGATACTTAACACTTTACACATGTAACTTCTGGCAGCATTTCAGTCTGGTTCTCTGATCCATGAGATCAAGACTCAGAAGATGAATAGGGAAAATGTGGTCCTTCAGATGTAGCTGAATTGCAGCTCCCATCATACTTTCCCATTGCCTGTACAGGTTAAGATTAACAAGAGCCATATCTCAACAACATCCAGAGGCTCACATGTTTCCCACCTGGATCTGTGGGAAAGCAAACATGATTTAGGGCTCATTCCCACTGCTGTTTGCTCCGAAGCAGGATTTGGGGCAAACGACTCTTGTTCCCATTTGAAACCGCTTCTGATCCTCATTTGATCGATCCCAGGAGGAAAGAAGCAGGGTAAACACAAATAACCCAGGGTTACTTAATAGTGCCTTTTTTGCGGTTCTTTTCACAGGAATCGATCCTTAAGTGAGTCAAATAAGTGGGAACGACACTTGTAATCGCAGCATTCAGAAGGGGAGGGACAAATGGCATAGGGGTGTTTACTATCCCTCCTCAATTTATGACAGATCCGCCATCCCCCCCCCCACGGTCAGTGAGGATTCCCTTCCCAGGATGTAGAAGCAGCAAAAGGGAAGAGAAGGGAGAGAAAGAAGGAGGCAGGAAAGAGGGAGCACCAGAGACACACACAGGCCTTCCTGGGCCTTTCCTCCTCTCATTTCTTCCCCTTCCATCCCCAACTCGGGGGGCTTCTCTTTCTCTTTCTCTCCCTCTCTCCCTCCCTCCTCCTGCCATTAAATGATTGACATATGAAGTGGCACAAATGGGAATAAGCATTGTGCCAAAAAAAAAACACACGCTTACTCTGGAGTAAGGAAAATCTTGTTTGTAGTTGGAACAAAGGGCCTTTGGGGATTGATTTCTGACACGCAGTCAAGCCGAATCAGAAATCGAGTCATCCTTCCAATGAGAATGCCCCCTTAGATGCCATGTTTCACGGATTCAACAAGAGAAGCATTTTGCATCTAGTTATTTGTTACTTCTGTACAGCCACATCCTAACATAGAAAGTGAAAAAAGGATTGTTGGAAGCAATGCCTCTGCTGAAATTAGTAGCTTAAGTGCAATTCCTAGTGCTGGCTAGAACACACCCACCGTATCAGTTTGAGTTACAGAAATATTGACTTAGCGTTCAGCAACTGATCCAGTGGTCTAATGGTACTAGTGACTGCATTTAAGCCATTGTGAGGAACATTTTATTTTCACTGTTTATGTTTTATATAACTTGAATTCTCTGAGTTGCCCCTAAGGGATATTGTATTGAGGGGTGCAGCTCTCCAAATGCTGGACTGCAACTCCCAGCTTTCCTTACCACTGCCTGTCCTGGCTAACACTGCTGGGACTTTCATTCCATCAAAATTTCGAAGGCTTCATGGATCCCACCTCTGCTATAATGTAACCAAGGTAGGGCAGAAGCTATTTTGCCATTCTCAATTACATATACAAGAGTTGTAGCTGACTTAGTTACAGTTGCTATGAACTGAAGGTACAAAATTGAGTTTGAAGATGACTAGGGCCTCATTCCCACTACCTTTTAAACCAGATTGCAATTCGTTTTAAACCAGTTTAAATGACCCTGGTTCGCACTTGAACCAAATTGCTGAAGCGGTTCAGAGAGGGGATCCATGTGTTAGACTCATTTAACCCATGTCTGCTTGACTTTGTTTTTTTCTGCGTCTTTTTGAATAAATCAATTCCGTGCAAGTGTGATCTAGATGTGGATCAGAATTGATTTAAATTTGCCCTTTGGCCAGGTGGAGCGGGTCTATTTTGAACTGATTCATTCATGAATGTGAACCACAAGTGGGTTATTTTATTTTATTTTGCAGCAAGAAAATGCAATCAGGACAAATGTAGTGTAAACCACGCTCTGCTGCCAAACCGATCCATTGATTTGGTTCGCAAAGCTATTTATTTGTAAGTGGGAATGCAGCCTAGGACTGGGGAGAGAAGCAAAAAGGAGCAATCTTTTGTTCTGGAATGGTCAGGTGGGAAGAGTCAAGAAAGTTGATGGGCCACTGGAAATTACATAAGGGACACCATTGGCCAGAGGTTCTAGCAGTCTGGAGACGTCTTGGGAGAGGATACTTAGAAAACTATTAAAGACAACTAACAAGAGTTGTTGGCTAAAAAGAGAGTGCTCAGAATAGGAGAAAGGAGAAAGGCCTGCTTGAAGAAATTAATCAGAAGCTGGTGGAGGAAGAAGCTAGATAGTGTGAGGTAGTGATGCTTCAAGCAGGCAACATAATTCTGCACTGACAGGGTACTAGGAGATGTATTGTTTTTAATGTTTAATTTGTTCAATTGATGTTTTAGGGGATGGAGAGAATGATTGGGATATGGGGTATGTATGTTCTACTTTAAATTGTAAGCCGCCTCGATTATCTCCGCCAGAAAGATGGGGTAAAATAAAGCTTTTGTTTATTATTTATTATTATTACTCATCAGGCACAGTAACCAAATAAATTTAATCTAAGCACATTTAGGAAATCTCATACTGCTATTTAAAAAGACTGCCTTTTCTAAATAATTTTCATAATGAACATTTTCATTTCATTCATCTTGTCTCTCATGGTGGAGTCAGTCTCATTCCTATGAATAGGTTACTGAGTTTCTTACAACTACACAGGGTTGGTTTTTGATGGCAGTGGGTGCAGATTTTATAGATACAGGCTTGTGGCAGATAGTTCCAGAGACTCAAGTCTGGAGGTTTTAATCAATGAAACACAGATTAGTAATATGTATGGGGAGCCCTATTATTCAGTTAATTAACAATATGGAAGTTACCTGTGATGAGGGATTCGTCAGCCATAGAACTGCCTTCAATGACTTTTCCATCAACGGGGAATTTCCCACCAGGTACTACCTTTACAATATCTCCCCGCTGAACTAGTTCAACAGGCACTTGTTCTTCCCTGTAAGAGAAAGCTCATGTAAGTGAGCCACACAAATCAAACAAAAGCACTGGAGTCTTTTAACAGGGGTGGATTCGCAGCAGTAAAAAATATGCATGATGAATTATGGTATATTTGTGCCTGCTTCATACAGTATACAGACTGTATATTAAAGTTCTTCGAGGGAGATGGGGAGAAGATACTCAAATATTTGTTGATACCGTGCAAGATCATGGATTTCTGGATGACATGTAGCCTGAACTCTTCTCTGACTATGCAGTGCGATATTTATGTCCCCCAGTGTCCCACCCTTATCTTGCACAGTTATGTCAAGTACTGTCTAATGTATGTATTATACCTCATAATAGAACTGAATTCTTGTCCTTGAATAGATTTTAACACAGTGTGAGATTCTACATTAGCAGAAGATTTTTATACCAAGGCAAGAAATTTATTTTCATCTGCTCCACTTACTAGATAAAGCTATCCAATCTAGCTGCTATTTTTTTTAACTGTATACGCTATCTAAAATTACAGTATATCTGGTTGTCTTAATAAAATAACTGCATAATTTCTAATTCTGTTTTAGAGAAAGTGTGTTTTGTTTCAGGATGCAGACAACTGCAAGTAACCATGGCATAGTTTATATTTTCAGAAATGAGGTTTCCAACATTGTTTCTGTTTTATTCCCAGCAATCGTAGGGACAGTCGGATACAATCTGAATCCTGGCAGAATCTAAATTTGAATGTCTGAAACACCATTCCTCTCAAACATCATCTCAGGACTCTGATCATACAGCCTTCATGACTGCAACAAGTTTGCATCCCATATCCATTTGACTCAAGTAATTTACTTGAATGCTTCTGCATTTTGGTGACTTCTGAGTTTGCCTACAAAGGTATTACTGAGTTTGTCTTCAAAGATATTATTGGAAATAAATAAAAGTTGCAGCAAATGCAGTTCCTCATATGCCAGTCACATTCACCACTGCCCATTCATTGCACATCTAAACTACATTTGAAAAATATTCCAATACCTCATAATATTGCTATACGATAGAAAGAACACATTTTTACCATGGCATACCCAATGATGCAGTTGTCAGGTCCAAGTGTCACTACGACAGCTTCTGTAGCTTGAAGAGAGATTAATTTGGCAAGTGCCTCTGATGTTTTACTCTGTGAAACAGACAGATGACACATCAGCAGTAATGGTACACTTACTCAGGTTCTTATTGAATCACACATAGCTTAAAACATGGGTGGGTGACTTTGTGCTTACAGGTGTTTTTGTCCTACAACTATCATCATCACAACCAGTGTAGCTAATAGGGAGGGGTTGTGGGCACTGCAGTCCAAACACATCTGAAGGGCCCCAGTTGCCTACCCTAGTCCAAAAACATGAAATGTCCCCCATTTTCTCTTATGTTAGAATACAAAGAATTACATTTCTCTCTCAAAGATTCAAGCTCAAGATATACTAACCTTGGCTATGTGTTCTAGCCACCGTCCAAGAGCTATGAATACAAAGAGCATTGGAGGGGTGTCAAAAAAGGTGATGGGACTTCGCTCAGCTTTTTCAGCTATGGCAACCAGCAAAATGACACATGAATAGATGTAAGCTATAGATGTGGCCAGGACAATGAGAACATCCATATTGGCCATCCTGTGCTTCAGTGACTTGTAGGCTTGGACATAGAAGTACCATCCACCAAAGACCTGTCCAAAGAAAGCATTGTTCTTTCAGGTTGGTTCGACCAAGGCTTTTCTATCCAAATTTGCAATGGGAGATTTCAAAAAGGATTTAAAAATACTTTAGAATGGTACCTGAACCAAAGTACAAAGGACAAAGAAAAGCAGATTCAGAATAGATAATCCAGGAATTAGATTTTGATCCAGCACCATTGATTCATGATGGTCAGCAGCAGGTATTAACATGTAAATCATTAAGATCAAAACAGGAATACCAAATACCAGGCTGCACAAGAACGATTTCCTCCATCTGAAAAGGAAGGGAATCCACAGTATTAGAAGGGAAGCCTTCTCTGGCAATGAAACAGGCAAATATTGTGCAGTCCACCTTCTAATGATATCCATGCCAACTGATTAGGAAAGTGAATCCTGAATATGGATTTTGTTTCCATGCTTCACTGCTACAGCTAGCTCTGTTTTTTACAATGAGATTTGAGGGCATGCTGGGGATTGCAAGAGGAAGGAGGAATCATCTTGTCCTTGTTGCTGGTGGAAGGTTTTCCATCAGTAGTAGGTGGAGGGGAATGATTGAATACTATCCACTGTTTGTATCTATCTGTCATATGTTCTCATTTGCAGCCATACGTACTGTTGGATCTCCTGTTTGTGGTCCAGGTTATGATCTTTTGGATCTCTTTTAGCCAAAGATGCTTGAAACCCCATTCCCTTTAAAACAGAACAGAGGGAGAGAAGACATCTATAAATCTAAATGCAAAAACGTCAAGTAAAATTGTGTATAGCCGATTATCCATTAAAACGTGACACTATTTTTTATCCAACTCCCCAAAGTTGGACTGCACAATTGCTCTGAAACATGAAGTCATGATTTATATACAAACAGTATCCTTTTTATTTATATTTCATAGCCTACATTCTTCTGACAACGTGACTTCAAGTGCCTTATATATATAGCATATTCAACACGTTAGTATGTTGCTTTGCTTTGTAGCTATAGAATTTGTCATTATCAGTAAAGTAGGAACCAGAATAGCAAGACATTTCTATAAACACATTAAAATGGTTCTCCTGACTGCTTCATTTATTGCTTTGCTCTGTTCTTTGTTTTTCTCTACAGCATTGGGAGGATGACTGTGGTGTCATAAATTTCAGACTGGCTGCTAAAATACCACTTTAATAGTTACTGTTTTCTCCTTTGTGCTTTTTTTTCTGGCTGTTTTGAAAAATGCTCTTTACGCTGAATTGCTATTAGAATAAACCTCAATTGCAGGACAATACTTAAGGATTCAAATATTTACCTAAAAAGATCTTGTATCAACTGTGCTTTTCTAGTGGGTTGATTTTTACCATGCCTGAGATCATTTTAACACTTGTCTGGGTGCCTACCACTTTCCATATGGAACTCTAGGAGCTCCTAACTGGACTTCTGAGGCGGCATCCCATTATGGATTTTTTCCCAGCTGCATTTTTTTGAGGGGGGAATCCCCCTAGCCACTTAGAAGTAGGGGAGATTCCCATGTTTGGAGGAGCAAGGGAGCGTTATGCCCCTTCTGACCTCTTGGGAAGTAAACTGGAAGTCTATTGAGCTGGGGTAGGCAAGGAAAAAATTGCTGCATGCCCACTTGAGAGGTTGGGAAGGCATTTTGAATTTTAAAATCAAATGGGAATGGGGGGGAAAACAAAAACCTAGCCCTGAGGACACATGGGCTGATCTTTTCCCACCAAGATTTATAATTTTAAGCAGAAGAGAGAGATTATTATTGATCGGTTGAGTACCCTGTGACTAGGTGTCTTTCTGATGACACCACTAGAAGTCCTGTTGTCATGCACCCCAGACTGCCCATCCTACTGATACTGACCCTGGATTCCAAATTCAATGGCTTTTAAATTAAAGTTTGTGTTAATAGCTTACCTCAATAATTTTTATAATGTCTCGAGGGCCAACAATTTCAGAGTCAAAACGAACATGAGCTTTGGAAGTAGCCAGCACTACAGAAGCCTGCAGAATGCCTGGTGTATGGGCAAGTTTGGATTCGATGTTATGAACACACGAAGAACAGGTCATTCCTAGGATCTAAGCAGAATAACAAGTTAAGTGTCAGCATGAGACTGCAGACCACTGCAGAGAGGGGAAGTAAATAAGTAAAACAGCCATTTGTTGTTTGAAGGGTGATTGAATAGCATACATGTGGCTGGGGTTGGGTAGAGATAGAAAGGAGGAATATAGCAGATATAGGTGTGTGGCTATGGAAGGGCAAAATGAAGGAATTTCACCACCACCCCCCCCATGAAATTTTCCTTCAGTCCCCTATTAGTAGCATTGTTGAGAGAGAGACACTGAAAAACTTTTACACCTAGGGGTATGAAGCATTAAGTTACTGCAATGCTAGAAATTTGGGGACTAAAGGAAAATGGCACTGGCAAGGGCAGAACTCTTATGTGGGAGGATAATGTCCTCATTTTGCCCTCCCTGTCAAAGCTAAACACCTGATCCACTGGCATAACCTTGCATAGCTTGTTAGAAGTCATGCTTTAAATATAGCTTCTCCATCCTGGCATTTTCCAAATGTATAGTCAGAGTCTCATCATCTCCAGTCAGCAGACTGTGGCATTTGTACACATCTGGAAAGCACCAAGCTGGAGAAGGCAACATAAAACTCTCCAAAACCCCTTTTCAAGGAGCCAACAACAAAATGAGTCACTTTGAGGGTCAACCAAAATATTTTATACCATTTTCTCATTCAGTTTTCTGTCAGCCCTGTGGCTTGTAATGCCAACATTCATGATTAACTTAATGGCAAGTCTGTATTAAAAATATTCTGCATTCGACATTAACACCAACAGATTCAATTTTCTAGCTCACTAATAAAATATGTCAAATTTTTCAACCAATATTCCAGTTTAATTTATTCTTAGTTCTTTATTTTACGTTAAAAGTGTTTTTACCTACTGTACATTGCCTCGGGAGCCCCTGATGGGCTGGAATGTGATAGATGATGATGACAGACAGACAGACAGACAGACAGACAGACAGACAGACAGATAGATATTGAAATGTTGAATTGCTACAAATGGCTGGAAGAGGAGTTGCAGCCCCACACAATCTGGAGGGCATTATGCGTGAGAACGTTAGTATAGAAATCTACACCAGCTTATTTTGGAACGGTAATGTTACCTTTTTTTCTCACACCAATCGCATTAGTGAAGCTTATGGGAACATGCCGGGTTGAAAATGTTCAATATCACACTTCTTTTCAATCATGTGAATGTGCTGTTCTGGCAAAACCATGGTACCTTCTGCACTGGCCCAGTAATACTACCTTCCATGCCTTTCAGAACATGTGTGCCTTTGCCAAGATTGCTTTTCTCCATTTCCATGAAACTCCGCGTTTCATGTGAATAGCAAGGAGGAAAATCACACCCCCTTGTGTAACATGACTGCCATCAATTGTTACTGTGCAGAAAGGATCTATCAAACCAGGAGGACTAATGGAATAGGAGCAATATTAGTAGCTTATTGAAGGGTTTTCCCTATCAATGAATAGGTGTGTTACAGAAACAAAGAAAATGCAAAGTAGCAACTGAATAGACACAACACAGTTTGATAAGTTCTGGGCAAATATGCTAACATCTTGCTTTAATTCAAATTTACTGTCTTGTATGATAAAGTCTTTATTCCCTCAGATGTCACAGTATTTTACAAATCTTCTTATTGCTACCAACAGATCCATCCAGAGAGAAAAGTGGAAAGAAATAGCAGAGTTAGAAATACTAAGCAGTTAGGGAAAGTTGAAATCATTCAAAAAGATTGTTTGCCCATCCATCCCTTCCTTCGCTGGGGCAGTTCAGGCTCTAGTTTTATTTATTATTTATTTCATTTCATTTCTATGCCACCTTTCTCTCAGAAAGGGACCCTAGGTGGTTCTCATGTGAATCATCATTACTTTGAACAAAAATGAAACTCCATTAAGCATTCAAGCACTCTTTTGGAAGTCATCTACGTGAAAATACGATTTGGTGCATAGATTAAATTAACCTCCAAACATGCACAGTTGTACAAAAAAAAAAATTAAAAAATCAACATAGCCCCAAACCAAGTTGTGCCACTAATGTTTGAAATTGTTATTTAAATCCCCATAATTGCTGTTGGAATCTAAAATACAAAGTGTAGAAATTCCTATAAACCTGCAAATTACAGAATATAATTTTCAAACATGAAAATTCCTGTTTTATTTGTAAAATATTAATTGTTTCATTGGTAAGATGACTTGCACAATGGATTAGTAATTGAACTTCTAGTTGGGCTTTGTCAGGATTAGCTGGGTTCAGTCGTCTGACAGATGAGTATTTTTATTTGTATTATTATTATTATTATTGGAATATTTATATGTATTTTACTTCTTTTATGAGTTTTGCTATTGTACAGTATATAGTATTTTGTACGCTGTATTTTGTTGCTGGGCTGTGACCGTAATAAATATTTATCTATCACTAGTAAGATGACATGGATGCTATCTGAGAAAAAGAATGATTCCACCAAAGAAACATTGCATTTATGGTCTCCTTGATACTTACTGTAAGATCTACATTGCCATCTGCGCCAGGATAATCGTCTATGACTGAGGCTCCAAAACCCAAGTTCTCAATCAACTGGATTATTTCAAGAGGCTGAATTCTGTCTGGTTTATATGTTACCTCTACTTTCCCTGCCATCAAGGCAACAAGCACAGAGACTATTCCTGTAAGAACAAGGCAGAATCAGACACAAAACTACATCATGAATCACTCAACAATCTGGATATAATAGCAGGACACTGTTCATCCCTTACTGTTAAGCGGTAGTTTTTATGATTCAACTCAATCTATAATTTTAGGTCCCTGAGATAGTAGCAGACCCCTCTGAAATCAGTGGCACTCACTTCCAAGGAGTTGTAGAGGCACCCAGTCTCTCTATCACAGGCAAGATATGTCACTGCTAAGTCATTGCAAGTTAGGCTATATTTACTCCAATAAATATAGCCCCATTCATGTAGTGCCTCATTTATATAATAGTCCTATAAATACAGTCTCCTTTATAAGTACTATATTCCAATAAATACAGCCTCATTTATGAATAACTCCCATAAATATAGCATTGTAGCATTTAAGACAGAGCTATTCATGTCACTGCAAGTACCACATAAATAAAGTTATATTCATTCCAGAATAATTGAACGATCCCATTAAGCAGCAGATGCCACCTCCTATTTCCCAGACCTAAAGAAGGCTGTCCAAACTACCAACAATAACTGTACATTCAAAGGATCCAAAGGAGAGATAAAAACATGTAGAGATGTTGACTGTTTTACCATCTTCTTTTTGCAGGTTCTTCTCAATGCTTGATACACATGATGCACATGTCATCCCTGTGACCAGCATAAAACATCTTTCAGTTGTTCCAGCACTGGATGGTTTTGGAGAATCATCAGGCAATTTATTTTTCTGTGACCAGAAATCTTTGTGTGATAACTTCGGAGTAGCTTTGTTACTCAGGGCAGTAGAGACAATCACACTGGGCTCTTGACCTTCATCAGTAGTTCTCCCAGTGGTGATGATGGCATCTTGAATAAGGACAAACTGAATTAATACAAACAGCATGAGATCAGAAAATGCTAACTAAATGTTATTCAAAAGGAGATTTTAGAATTCCTTTCGAAAATCATATTAGCATCAAACTGGGGGTGGGTGGGTGGGTGGTGGTCTTTCAAACCTGAAGATATTTTAAGAGAGTTGCAAGGAAATATATCTAGAAGTCAAATTCCAAAAGGAAAAACTGGACACTTTGTTGCTTATCATACTAGTCCATTATTTTGGGTTGTCCCATTTGAAAACTACTTCATTCAGTTGTATTCATGAAGACAACTGAATGTTCATGCTTGTATTGCCGCCTTACTACATTCACACTTTAATAGAGTAACTTCCACTGTTTTCTTTTTCCCATTGTAAATTCTCAATAGCAAAAACGCTGTTCATATTATACTGTCTGCCCCACTTCTTGTGTTCATTGTTTTTCCTTTAATTTTTTAAAATATGGTATGACACTACACTATACTACTGGAACGGATCCTCCACAGATATGGAGGTCTGACTGTAAAAATAATTTAAAACATTTTTTTAAAAATGTAACACTCAGGAGCGATAACACTATGGACATGGTATGAGAGGAAAGGAGAGAAGAGATCTTCGGAAAATATCCTCCATGCAGTAAAGGTACCTGAATAGAGACTTCCAAAGGTTAACAGGTCAAGATTGCACCGTTATCTATAAAAGCAAATCATTTATTATTATTTTTAAAATTACAAAAAATCTAAAAAGAGCTTCAAAAACAGAGCATAGAAGACAGAGTGGGAGGCACAGTTATTTATCTTGGGAAGTCTTATCTTCTCCGCCCAAGCACCAGAAGTAGTAGTCTAAAGCTTCCCTGCTGGAAAGTTCCTTGGGAATCGCCAAGGGAGGAATAACCAGACAATGTCTCTACCACACACACTATTCATTCTCACCATGAAACAGAATAAGACATTCCCACTCAGACTGGTTATTGAACCATAGCAGGAAAAGCAGTAATTGGTGGATTATTTCCAGCATGAAAAAAATTGAATTACAAAGAATCCATAGCACAACAATAATGGGAGAACCATAATATTGTGTGATAAGGCTGAGGTAACAGTGAGATTAATCCACTATTATAATAATATAACTGCGTTGTTTGATAAACACCTTAAATTACAAAAACTAAGAACAGGGGCAGTGGACTGACAGCTTTCACTCATTTAAAAGGTTGCCAGAAGGTTGTATCACTCATAGGTGATAGAGCAAGCCTGAAGATTTTATATTATTATAGGACTGGGTTGGACTCCCATTTCCTTTATCCTTAGCAAGCCTGGCCAATGGTGATACATGATGGTGATTTTACACCACACAACATTTAGAAAACCACAAGTTCTCTATCCCTGTACAACACATTGGTAGGTTCCTAGCAGGAGTGGACAATTGCGCAGCCTATTTAAAAGGAAGATGGCTGTTCCTAACACTTTGCCCTCTTTTTTTCTGGGATGGAGGAATCTGGATAGGCTGGGGACTTAAAACAAAACAAAACCCCAAAAGCAACTAAGGGACTTTACATGGCCAAGGGTTATACAGTCAGCCCTTCTTATACATGGATTTTTTATACACGGATTCAAGCATACACGGTTTGAAAATGTTCAAAAAGAGTATAAATTTCAAATATCAAACCTTGATTTTCCATTTTTTAGAAGGGACACCATTTTGCTATGTCATTATATTTAATGGAACTTGAGCATACATGGTTTTTGTTATACACAGGGGATGTTGGAACCAAACCCCAGCGTATAACAAGGGTCCACTGTAGTTTGTACATTCTTAGTTTACAGGGGAATCCTTCCATTTCAAGCCAGGCTATAAACATTCCAAGGCTTTTCCCAGCTGGTAGACAACAACAACCTATTGGTGTAAGAAATCTCTGCTAGCATGGCATTTCCACTTGTTTTTTATGCTAGGGGAATATGAAAAAAGCATAAAATGCAAAGTCAAGTTTGCTGTGCCCCAAACTAAGCACAAATCTTAAACTAATAACTATTAACAGAGCAACTCATATTTGGCCAACAAAACATTCCTGCGGTTTCCAATGGCAATTAATCCTACAACAGATTCTACAACATTTACATTTACATTGGAAGAACAGGATCACTGCAAAAAGGATTAAATGCAGTGGAACTGGGAGACTGCCAGCAGCAGAGAAGTGGAAATTTGTCAGAATCCTATGCTTATTCAAAGGTTGCTCCTGCTCCACCCCTCTTTACCCTTCATTGCTTAACAATAAATCTGAGAGGAGGGGATGCAAAATACACTCTCTTTAAAATAAATAACATCTTCCAATTAATGCTGTCTCTCTTCCCCTAAAGGCACCAGATCCCATCTGATCTTGGAAACTAAGAAGGGTCAGCCTGGCTAGTACCTGGATGGGAGACCACCATCAAATACCAGGTGCTGCAGGCTATATTTCAGAAGAAGGAACTGACAAAACCATATCTGAATACTCTGTGCCTGAGAAAAACTTATAAAATTTATGAAGTCACTATAAGTTGGCAGGCAATTTGAAGGTGCACACAAAGACATTTCCTTCATCCTGGAGTCAGACAAAGACAAAAAACAACTGGTAACATAAATCACTGTTGCTTGATTTTATTACTCATGGATTTTTTAATGCTTGTGAAGTACTTGGAGCAGGGGCATGTATAAGACATTAAGTGTGTGTGTGTGGCTGGGGGGAAATAAGTTAAAGTAGTATATTAAGTCTTATATATTTTATCCAAATAAATCAAGGTGTGTGGTAGGAGTCCATTCTAGAAAAGCAATAGCAGAAATGTTTGGTAGTGGAGTATTTTACATAAACAAAATAGCTTTGTTATTGTTGTTGTGTGTCTTCAAGTTCTTTCTGGCATATGGCAACTCTAAAGTTATAGGGCTTTCTTGGTGAGAATCAGAACTAGCATGTCAGTCAGTCACCTATGGCGACTAAAGAAGTGTCCTGAATTAAATGTTATGCTGATAGCTATTAAAAGAACAACCTATATTTGGCCACCAAAACAATCCTGCTGCTGACTTAAACATAAATTAATCGCTCAACAGGATTCCATTCAACATCACATGGTTACCAGATTATCGAAAGCTTCAGCAGCAGTCTCATAGCAAAGGCATTTGGATCTCAGACACAAGTATTCTTCTCCAGAAGCAAATACAAGTTGTGTCTCCCTTATTCGAAATGCTATGGACCAGAATGTTGTGGATTTCAGAGTTTTTTGGATTTTGGAATATTTCCATATACTGTACAGTGGGCCCTTGGTATCTGCTGGGGTTTGGCTCCAGCCCATGGATAGCAAATTCTGTGGATGCTCAAATCCCTTTATATACAATGGGGTAGTATAATGGTGTCCCTCATATAAAATGGTAAAATCAAGGTTCACTTTTTGAATTGTATGTATTTTAAAAATATTTTCAAGCCGTGGATGCTTGAATCTGTGGATAAAAAATCCATGGATACAGAAGGCCAACTGTATTTAATGAAATATTTTGGAGCTGGGACCCAAGTCTAAATTACACTTTATACACACAGCCTGAAGATAATATTATACACAATACAGTTGGACCTCAGTATCCGCAGGCTTGCCATTCGTAGATCTGAGCATCCACCTACGGCAAGCCCTGTTGTCCTCAATGGCCATACCTACACACAGCTGTGCTAGCGGGTGCGCACACATCACACTATCAATAGGAAGAACAGGACTTAAGGTCCTGCTTTTTTTTGTATCGGGGGTATCAGAATGGACCCCTCCCGCATGCATATGGAAGTCTAACTGTATTTTCAGTACTTTTGTGCATGAAATAAAGTATGTGTACATTGAACCATCACAAAGCAAAGCAAAGGTGTCACTTTCTTTAGACAATTGTAGACAATTATGGGTTTTAGAGTATTTCAGATTTTGGAATTCCAAATAAGAGAGATTCAAGCTGTAACAGTAAAAGTGGGATTATATACTGCAACCACCCTTCCACTCTCTCGATGGGGTACAAGTTCTACTCAGTACACTACACTTCACATTTAGGAACTGTTTCTGGGTTGGCTCCTATCTATTGCATTCTGGATCTTAACAGAATCAGAACTAGCATGTCAGTCAGTCACCTATGGCAACTAAAGAGAATTTTTGCTCTTTGCAACCATAAACCACTGGTACTCTGGACTATATCTGAACAAGCTGCCATGTAAGCTGTATAGTTTGCTGATCAATTTCTAGTACTGTTGATGGAGGTGATCAGATTCTTCCCGGTCACAAGACTCTATAACATAAAAGCTTTATCATACCTGAAAGGACTGAGGCATCAAATCCCATGTCTTCTATAGCAGCTCTCAGCTCTTCAGAGTTGGTTATGACTGGATTGTAGGCTATCGTTGCAGTCCCTTCAGTTAGAGACACAGAGATATGCAGCACCCCTTTCCTTTGGGATATAGAGCTTTCAATGGATTTTACACAGGAATTGCATGTCATTCCATCAACCATAATAACAGTTGTACTTGATTCACTCTGCATTTGTGCTGGGGGAGGGCTGCTAGACAGATAAGGGGATGCTGCATTGAAGATAAGTAGTCCATTATGGTCTTCCATGCCACTAAAGAAAGACACTTTAAAGTTACCAGGGGGAAGAGCTTGGATGGCTTGCTGCAATGTGGACAGAGTGATATGGTTCTGGTCATACCAAACCGTGGCATTTTTCTGTTCCAAGGAAACCTTAATACACTGCACCCCTGGCATATCTGAGATTGAACTTTCAATTATGTTGACACAGGACTTGCAGTGCATCCCTTCCACACCCAGCACTGCAACACAAGCAGTGGTTGCATTGTCTTCTGATATATCTCTAACACCATCAAGCCCACCAGGCGTTCTTACATCCGTCTGCTTTAAGCATTCTGCATCAATCAAGTCAAGTTTCAAGCAGGTTTGCTTATGCTTGATAGTGCTTTTATATCCCAAGCTATTTATGTTATCCTTTAATTCTTCAGGGTTGATTACAAGTGGATAATAGGTGATGGTGGCTTCCTGGCTGCTGAGAGCCACTTTGACTTTCTTCACACCATGGAGTTTCCCAATCTTTTCTTCAATGGTGTTAACACAGGACTGACAGGTCATACCTTCTATTTTCATCATAACCAAATCTTCTTTAGTCCCTTCTCCTGAACACTGTGTTGCATCTACAATACTGGCATCAAATCCCATGTCGTTGATTTCCTGGCAGATCTGATGGGGACTTATTTCCAGCCCCAAGTATTTTATAGCAGCATTTCCTTGCTCAAGGGACACCTTAATGTCAACAATTCCTTTCACCTTGGAAATTCTGCTCTCTATGGATTGTACGCAGGCTTGGCAAGTGATACCCAAGATATCAACGGTAAGAGTGCTCACTTGAGGAGGAAAAGCATGTGAATGCTCCAAGTCATTCTCAAAGTTAACGTTGTCAAAGGCAAACTGGTGCTTCATTGCTGATCCTGGTACAGCCTGAAGAAAAAAACAAAGCAAAAACAATGTACCTGTTTTGAAAATATATCACAGAATTGTACATAGCCAGAAATAATTTTAAAATGTGTAATGATTTCAGTATTGTAAACACAAATACACCAAGCATCAGTACAGCTGATCTACCAAACTGGGACCATGCGTCTGATTGCTTCTGTCCCAGAAGGCTCTTTATTCTGCTCATTTGTGTTAGGCTGTTGGAAACTACTTTAAGGAGAAGAAAAATACAACACAGCATACCCTCCCAGTTTGGCTTCCATCCCATTGTCTCAGCTGCTTTTAAAATGTCCTAGCTTCTCTTTCATCAACCCACTATACTCTTTGTCCACAGCTTACTCTAGCTGCTGCAAAATGAGTTCATTTGCACTCAGTTATCAGTACCGGGGAGAGAGAGGAGAGAGTCTTGCCCTTCTCAGTAGGCTCAAGCAAAAGCAAGCTGTTGTAGCTTCTCCTAGTTCTGAAACAGAACATCCTGTGCTCTGTAACTCCAAATTGTTTCTTGAGGTAAGCAAAACAAATAAACACACCTGTAAAGAGCAGAGGATGAGAAGAGTTTTGACCATTAAAAGGGGGCTTTCCTTGATAGGATTCCCTTTGAATTACACCTCCCCGGAACTGTGCACGTGTCCTGGTTTTCTTCTGAGCAATGTTAAAGTGTAAGAACAAAGACTTTTGTGGAACTAGATGTTCACTCTCCTTGAACTGAAACTTCAACTCATTTGAAATGTGGTCCTGGAGGAGAGTTCTGTGAATACCAAAAAGACCAATAGAAGGGGCCTAGTGGAATCAAGCCTGAACTCTCTCTCCCTAGAAGTTAAGATGACAAGACTGTCATACTTTGGCCATATCATGAGAAAACATGACTCACTAGGAAAGACAAAATGTTTGGAAAGATAGAAAGCAGTTGGAAAAGAGGAAGACCATGTTAGGTGGATAGATTCAACCAAGGAAGCCATGGCCCAGTTTGCAAGGCTTTTAACAGAGCTGTGGATGACAGTGTGACTTGGTGGTCACCATAAGTCATAGTAAATGATGGCAGTTAACAATAAAAAGTATCAGAGGAGTATTTACATGTTCATAAAAAGGTGTTTTACTGGAAAATACCAATTATCATCTCACAAAAGAACTTGCAGTCCCTTAGTGGACCAAAAAGGTAAGTTATGTTCATCATTTTATTAACATACAGCCTGACAAGCATTTGAGAAATTTAAAGTCTTATTAAAACTGAAACTGTCATTACAGTGAAAGGAGTTTCGTGTTTCTTTGAGCCAATCGACTTAGAAAGCATCTGTATTTATTAAATAAACAAATGAAAAGGGGAAGACAAAAGGGAAGAAATTGCTCTGCTACATGTGTCCCAATTACTAAAGTCACATTGATTTGAACTGAAATTTTACTATGCTCAGGAGTTGAAAATTATAGTAACCGAAATGTATTGAGGGCAAAGTTTGTCAGGATGATGGACTTAGGTCATGTCAAATCCTATGCTCTGGAATGAAAACAACCATGAAATGATTCCAGCTTCCAGATGCTAGCCCAAATAAAAGAGGTACTACAGAGGCAGTTTGGACACAATAAAAAGAAAGCATATAGATACTGTTTGATCGATGGATACCCACAAGAGATAGAGATGTATGTTAGACGTAATGTTTGAGTATCCAATGAATGTAAATGCGTGTATATGTGTTTAATTTTTATGTAACCAATGAAATGTAATTTGTTGTTTTCTTTGTTCAAAGGACTATAAATACTTGGTTCACTTTGGGATCTGGGCTCCAAAAATTTGGAAGTTTTTTTCTTCTGGAGATGCTGTTTCCTTTCCAATTGGCTCTCGGTCTCCCTGGTAATTCTGGTTAATATTCTGGTTCTAAATTAATCTGCAACAACATTCTTAATTTACCTATAAACGTACAGACAAGAAGCAATTGATGCAACCTGTTGTACCATTAAGAACTACAGTATTGGTAATATCAGTTTCCAATAAAGAGCTTACTTATAATTATTTTTGTTTTCCTTTGCAAGTAATTACTGTTATTTTCATTCCTCCTGCTGAACTGTCAAAACCACCTCTGAGTATTCCTTGCCAAGAAAGCCCTATGCCATAAGTCGACAAGTGACTTGAAGGCATGCGCGTGCACACACACACACACAAAAACCCACAAACCGATGCCAGGTAGCGGCTATCAAAGCAGACATTTTAGAACTGTTGCAGGGTATTTACCCTTTTACGTATTCTTTAAAAAGGAGAGACATGAACAAGAAAAATAAGAGATACTAGCATACATAACAATACAACTACAAAGTTAGAGATCTTCACAGCTTAAGGAATCCCACATGAATTGTTAATCAGTATTTTCATATTTGAACCAGCATGGTGTAGAGGTTTGAGCATTGGACTACAACTGGAGACTAGAGTTCAAGTCCCAGCTCAGCCATGAAACCCACTGGATGGCTTTGGATAAGTCCAACTCTCTCAGCCTCAAGGGAAGGGAAGGACAAACTTCCTCTGAACAAATATTTCCAATAAAATCCTATGATGGGTTCACCTTTGGGTTCCCATAAGTCGGAAATGACTTGATGGCACACAACAACAACAGCAACAAATGTTCACATTTATTGTTCCAAGAGACATTTTGGTATTTCTGAATGTGAAAGAAACTCCTTTCCTTGTGCCATCTCTGAAGTAAATGCCACTAAACTCAATGAGGCTTATTACCAAGTAACATCTTACTTCTTTCACCCACCAAGACCCACGAAGAGCAAGGCATGAATACTCTAAATCATTTAATTTGTATTCCTCCATCCCATTTAAACTGACCTGTCTGTCACTGCTGTCCGGTACTCCTGGCAAGACACTGCAAGAAACATCCTTCTCTTTCTGAGACACACCATTTGTTTTCACAAGCGCTACCGATTTGCCATATTCACCACGTTCCAACCTGAATAGCGTATCAGAAGACTGATCCTTAGAAAAATGCACCAGAGTAATATTTTTATGCTGAGAAGTTGCCAGTGAAGACTGGCTTTTTCTCAAAGGCCCCTCTTTTTTCTTTTCCATCCCCTTAAGAAGTTGAAGGCACTGGAAAGCTTATTATTATTATTATTATTATTATTATTATTATTATTTTCAAAAAGGGGCAACTGAATTTGCCACTGCACCGCAGTTTCCTCTAACCAGTGCCTGCAACAATTTCAACACCAGCATAGTGAATGCTGCAAGGTTTGGATAGCTGAACTGACCCCTCCCTAGGCTGTGTTTGCCAGTGTACATTTGCAAACAGGTTTAGGTATTTCCCACCAATTGTCAGCCTTGTACTCACTGAGAAACCCCATCCAACACCATTCATCTTTGCACACGGTTCTCCGGTGTCCTCAGTCAAGGCTGCCTTTCACAAACTTGTCAGATATGGCCTGTATGAAGCAACCTTGGTGTATAATTAACTTCAACAGACAGGCTTTCATCTTGCTTCAACCACATGCATGTTCAAAAGCCGGGGGGGGGGGGGGGGTCTGTTTTTTAAATCAGATTTTAATTATACTTATTTACACACACACATTATTAAAACATGAGGAGAGCACTATGCATACTGTGCAGATCTTTGTAATTTGACAGAGCTGCAAGGGGAGATGGGAGCTATAAACTGAGAAGAACAAACACAAAGCCAGTCTCCAGATCCAGAAGGAATTAACTGAAATGTTAGATCACCGGGTGAAAAGCCACCTTATAACTACCTATCCAGCCAAACTATTCTTAGGTTTTCCGCTCTCCTTCTTCACATTAGCAGTTTCTGCCTCAGGAAATCCTCTGATCATAGGAGCACCAAAGAGATGGCCAGATTGAAAAATTGGAGAGGGTTCCTGTATTTTTAATGGCACTGGTTGTTGTGTGCCTTCACATCATGGGGTTTTCTTGGCATGATATGTTCAGAGGAGGGTTACCCTTGCCTTCTACTGTACTTGTGCAGAAAAGAAAGTTTAAGCAGGTGTTATTTGTTACCTGGCTGCATTGTTACCTGCTGAAATTTCCCGCTTCCACACAATCACTAAAGGTAAAGAACCATCTTCACTTTTCACCTAGGATGTAAAATCCTAAATAGTGGAGTTTATCAAACAAGGGAAATTGGAAGTATAATCCAAAGGCAATCTGAATGCAATCATGTGGTTTAACGTTATTGCATGATAGACTACCACATGCAATTTCGGGCAATGGGAAGTCAGTCTGAACGCAATCATGGGGTGTCATGTTATTGCGTGAGAGGTGATCACACACAATTTCAGGCAATGGCAGGCTATTTTCAGGCAAAGGGAAGTCACTTCGAACACAAATCGAATTCATTTAAATTCGCTGAACTAGCGAATTCATGTGAATGCATTCTGGCCCCACTTTCTTTTCATTCGAAATTAAGAGAAATTCCTCCCGTGTGACAAACTCCTATGAGGCTATTTATCCCACTTACCGAGTTTAACACACGTTAGTTTACTTCACCAAGCAGACACAGTCTTGCTGCCCTTTGAAAGGGACTTGGCTGGTTTTCAATGAATTCCTGAATATGCATATTGCTGTCACTGCCAGCTGTCATCCAGCTTGCCAAAGTGGTGGTTTTTCCGTCCCATTAGTTCAGTGAAATTTCATTGTGCTTTCCCACCATGGGACAGATTGCTCCCCCATGATCTCTCTTTTGGATAGTTCTAGTCAATGTCAAGGTGATCACTGCACTGCTGTACTGACCACAGTTGTCCAGGTAAGCACTGACTGCCAGTGGATGTCTTACATTCCTCTTCTCCAAGATGTAAGACATTCACTGACAGATGGTCCTTACCCACTTTGGCTTCCTTTGGAAGGTCATTGGATACTTATTGGCATTTTGTGGTATTTGAATTTATTTACAAATATACGGACTGAACATACATGAAAATATGCAAGTTAATACTTTGCAAAAGCTAGGCAATCCACTGCTCACACTGCAAATCTCTCCGGGGTCTGCCAATGTGGTTAGCTTGTGTGTGTCTGTCTTCAAGTTGCCTGTTGATTTATGGTGACCCCATGAATTTCATAGGGTTTCCTTAGGCAAAGAATACAGTGGGCTCTTCGTATCCACTGGGGTTTGGTTCCAAGACTTCATGTGGACACCAAAACCCATAGATATTCATGTTCCATTAAATACATTTTTATAGTTAAATGGTGTCCCTTATAGTAAATATATAGTAAATATAACACAAACAAAATACTCCTCATTCTAATTAAATAGACTATAATCCGGCCACGTGTGATTTGGTGGAATTTGGTCTTTTTGCTTGGGAGGCAGGGATCCCTAAGCTCTGCTGGGAAAGGGTTCATGTTTTACCGGAGTATCAGCGAGTATCCCTGGGGATAAGCATTATCATAAGTGTGATCATCTGTCCTCTTTGCATGGATTTGCATGGCTGCATATTTTCAGCTGAGGGAGGGCAAATAGATGCAAATTTGCACTGGAAAGTGAAGACAATGAAGCAAAAATCTGCAGCCATTCGCATAATACACTTACATGTAGAGTAGCCCTTCATCTCATTCCAATTGTAGTCTTTTTTCACATGGGCTCCTAAATTACAACATTTCAGCTGACAGGGGGAGGAAACCTTAGCCCTTCTCTGATTATTCTTTCATAACATTCCTCACCAGTAATCTATCAAGTAAGCAACTGGCCAGATATTTAGTTTCTACCATAATATATTACCTATACTTGGCCATTTTAACCAACAAAGGATGTGCTTAGGCCAGACCCGTCCAACAGGTTTATTCTCCACCCTCAGCTCAGTAATGTATATTTGATTACACCAAGCCCCATCTGCCATTGTTTTTCCCCCATTCATCAGGTTTGGGGTACAGTATTTTGCTCTGCTTTGGATATCGTCATACTAAGTAGCATCGTGTCATCTACAAATATGGTTGCTTTCCTGCAAACCCCTGATTCCAAGTCATTTATATCAAATCTGATATCATAAATTTAAAAAGTATCCTTTAAGAGCACATAAGTGGAAACATGTAGAGCAGTCTACAATAGTAGAGTGTGCTATCACCGGCCTGGCTCAGCCTGGCCCAGCCCTAACTCAATTGTAGATATTAAGACCAGTACAAAAAAAAGCTGAACCCAGACCAATGAACTTAGGAGTTTATCACACGAAGGAGATCGGGAGTTTATCTCATGCATATCCCAGAAAAAAATAGTGTAATTAAGCATAACAATTTCACTTGACGTCGCACAAAACCCACCATCAAAGAGGTCACAAAGAAGCATTAATGCACATTTTTTTTATTTTCAGGATTTCAGCAACAATGCACTTCTAATATCACTTTATTTGTGCAATTGCATGTGATAATCATTCGTGCAATTACTTGCCATTTCCGCTTCATTTGCGGCATGCTTTAAATGCGTTTTAATCTCTCTTTAATGCCAAAATCAGCCCCAGTGTGATAAACTGCTTAGATTTGTTTCCAGTTCTTTGGAGAAAATATCTTCTGCTTCTGTACACATCAAGCCAGATTTTAAAGGGATGAATGGGTGGATGGGAATGTGATCACAGGACAATTATACCACCTTCCCATCTTTTATGAAGCGATACCATCTAACATTATTGTAGAATGTGGAAACATTTTGGAGCTATAACTCACAGAATTCCAGACTGTCCTAAAATTCCAAGAGACCACCATAAATCATGGTTACGAATGGCAAGCTCTGTAATACTAACATTGAAAAGTATATTATGTATGAAGATTAAAAGCCATCTGGGTCATGGTTTTTTCATGCAACCAGTCCGATACAGAAGTATCTTACACACAAATGCCAATCAGATGCTTAAGCAGAAGCTTACAGTCTTTTTCAACCTCTCTTGGTCCTGCATTTAGCATAGACAAAGCCTGGCATGATCAAGCTATGATGCAGATAAACAAAAGAGCAAAGCAATAATAAAACACTCAAATAAACATTTTTCTCTTTCAACCACTGCCACTTACCAGGATTAAAAAAGGCTATCTTAAAACATTAATCGAATCCTCCAACAACCTTTAAAAAAAAGCAGCATCCAGCAGCATTACAAGCTTTCTGTGCTGCTAAAAAGCCTAGACGCGTCCTACAAACAACTCTGTAAAATAGGCAAGGTCAAAAAAGAGTGACTGATGCAAGGTTGCACATTAAAGATACAAAGCCATCACTTCTTGATCCATATCAGCTAACTATTAGAGATCCCACCCTGGCTCCTATACTAAACTAGAGAGGTAAAGAGCCATAAAATGGAAAAACAGGATAAATTATTTTATCAGTAATAAATCCCAGCCCTTTCCACAAACCAGAGAAAAGTGTGTTTCCAGAGAGATCTGGAGACAAGATCCATGTTTGTTCTGCCATAACTTCTGCTAGCCTAGCGGAACAAACAAAGGCTCCTCCAGATCTAATCTCTTGGATCTTCTCCCAGCAAAAACCTCTTTTAAAAATGTCCTGCCTGAATAACAGAACTGTGCTCTGAGTTTCATGCTCAAGAGCACAAATGAAGCAGAGGAGAGAGAATTGCTTAAGACTGCAACATAAAAGGGAACAGAGATCGTGCCTTTACTTGTTAGAGAAGGGTATGCAGAGGGAAGATGAGAAGCTTCTATTCTATCAACATATCCAAGCTCCTTTCCTGGAAATACTTACCAGGCTGAGTTACAAATCTAGCAGGCATTTTTCAATACCCAAATTCCTGTTTTTAGAGGGAACACACATTATATAGCTTAGAAGAAAGCATAACTTTATATAAATAATGCTTGTTAAATAATTATTTCTTTGTTTTGACAGCACCACTAATACAATGTTTGCTTTTTCCCCTTAGGGATGTCTATTCCGAAGCAGATTGAATCAAGAACAGAAGAGAAGAACTGAGCTGACTAGAGACAGAATATCTTCTTATTAATGGCATGTTTTTCACTGGTTTAAAATTTATTGATAGCTTAACTATCTTTTTAACTTTTGCATCATTTGGTTGGGAAACTGGCTTCCCAGATGTTGTTGGGTTGTAATTCCCATGATCTGCCAAAGGTCAGACAGAAGGTAGGAGGAAAAGAGGAAGACTGACCTCCCTCAATTTGGGAGGTCACAGGCCTGAATCTACAAGACCTAAGCAGAGCAGTGGAGGATAAGGTGGCTTGGAGATGTCACATCCACTGGCCTGCCATGAGTCAAGGTTGACTCAAGGGCAGCTAACAGCAACCATGTTCCTTTGGTCATGTTGGGCTGCCAGCCCAAAAGTAACCAACAAAAATACAGCCAGCTGTTTATAGCTGCGTGGAAATTTTGCCCCTCCCAATGCTTTCACACCACAAATTCCATCATCTCTTATCTTGACCATGTTGAATGGGACTTCTGGAAGATGAAATTCAAAACATCTGGAGAACCAAAATTTTCTCACCCCTCTTTTTGAGGATGAAAACAGACTAATAAAACAACGGGTGGGACTTAAATCCTCCTGGAACTATGGAAGGCTGGCAGTTCAAGGACCGAGTGCTGCATGATGGTCCCCCAGCTCCTGCCAACCTAGCAGTTCAAAAGCATGCAAATACAAGTAGATAAATAGGTACCAGTGTTCAATGCAGTCATGCTGGCCACATGACCAACAGAACAGTCCTCAGACAATGCTGGCTCCTTGGCTTTGTAACGGAGATGAGCACCACCTCCTATAGTCAGTTACGACTAGACATTCATGTCAAGGGACTACCTTTACCATTACTTTACTATAGCTAAACCTAAGCATAAGGGAACTAAATCAAGTACATTTAATATATTCTATGTTTCAGCACATAAAAGTGGATTTTTAACAAGTCTGGAAACTTAAGGCCGATCAAGAAGTTCTGCAACATATGCACATGGATTCAGGTATTGGTGGCCATGGACAAATGCTACTTGTGTGTGTTCTTGGCCCTTATCACACATGGGGGGGTTTGCAGCTCAGGTCCGCAGTCACTCCTGTTCTAGCAATGCGAAAAGTGATGTTTTTTCACACCAGATCCAGAGTCACTCCTGTCTAGCAATGTGAATTCACATTAAAACGTGATGCTTTACCACACCTGGTTGCCTTTCCATTGCCCTTCCAAATTGAGGGGGAAGCGAAGTCAGTTTGATTCCAAGCAGGAGCGGCAGGGAATGATGGGATAGGTGGCAGAGGGGGTGAGATGGGGATGCAGGAGCAGTCAGGGGATGATGGGTTAGGTGGCAGGTTGGCAGAGGGGTCGAGATGGCGATGCAGGAGCAGGACGCAGGGGGCCAAGGGGGGCGACATCAGAGTGGTTTTCCACACCAGACCAATTCAAAGTGAAATCAAAGTGAGCTTCAAAGCGAATTCTGTGAATTCCCCTTTTTTCCAATTTCACCAAAATGAGGGGTCACTTTGGAATCACTGCGGAAGCCCTACGAAAGGAGCTCCCATAGAAAGGAATTGCATCTGAAAACACATTCACGTTATGACGTGAATCCAAATCGCTGGACCCGCACTCACGTCGGAACTGAGCTGCAAAAGCTCTAAAAATCTCTGTGTGATAAACTCCTTGAAACTTACAGCCAACTAGAGCATAATTATGATGAAATTAACATCTGTCAAAAATGTGAGAGCTGATGGAAGTGGAGCAAGGAAATGGCACTTTAGTTGGCCATTAAGGGGATGGCAAAACTGAGGTAGTGTTATCCAGTACAAACTAAATCTGCCCTAGGACAGATCATTATTGTTGTTATTTTATTGTAGAACAGACTTCATTCTATATGCAAAGGCGGAAACTACTACCACCAAACAAACTTTAACAGAAAAAAACCATTTTCTTTCAAATCTTCAGCTCACAAAATTGTGGAAAGGGGACCGAATGTTGTTGTTGTGTGCCTTCAAGTCATTTCTGGCTTTTGGCAATCCTATCATGGGGTTTTCTTAGCAAAATTTGTGCAGAGAGGATTTACCTTTGCCTTCCTCTGAGGCTGAGAGACTGTAACTTGCCCAAAGTCACTCATTGCAGCATGAGAATTTGAACCCTGGTCTCCAGAGTCATGGTCCAACACTCAAACCACTCTGGCTTTGTGGAAAAAACGTACAGTATTTATGAGTAAAAACATGCAGATGTGATGCTGACAAGAAAGAGATGGCCTGGATTAAAATGCCCTACAACCATCTTGGCTGTCATGCCTCATTCTAGCAAATTTATTCTACATTCATTCATGCTTACATATTTGTAGAAGAGAAACAGCACTCTGTCCTTTTCTTAAACCCTAATAGTATACTCAATAAAAACACACTGAGGGACATCGGCAAGGTATGTTTGCACTTGGCAATAATGTTCATCAAGGAGACTTGGGTTCATATCTTCAGCCATGAAGTTTAGTACTCTCCTTCAGCCTAAACTACCTCACAAGGCCTTTACAATAAAGGACAAGTTTAATAATTCCATCACTTCTAACAGAAGTTTTTGGAGGAAAGGCAGAATACATATGATTTAAAATGGGATATTTTCACATTTCACATTTTCACATGGCATATCTTCACATTTCACTCATTTTTACAAAATTGATCTCATTTTCATTCTGTTCTCTTTGTCCAATCTAATATGACACATATAAGATGTGTTTTCATTATGTTATCTACATTATGAAACAATTATTCCCTTAGCTTTTTAGTTACCCATCTTTTATGAACATAATTATTATAAACATAATCCTCAACATCCAGCATTGCTGAAATAGCTCCATTATCTTTTAAACCAAGACTTGCAATCTGATCCTCTGCATATTTACTGAGACGTAAATCCCACTAGCTTCGTAAGACATTGCAAAACACACACTCACTGACACACAAGATTACAATATCAATGCTTAGATACCACAGCTTAATCAGTATGCCAGGAAATATAGATTCTACTTTATAAGATATCTAATCATGTGCAGTATATAAATATTGACACTTACTGTGTACGTTAATAATCTCATGCTTCTTTTGTCAAATACAATTCTATGCATTCTGGAAACTAAAAGTTCACTCTCCTATAGTTCTAAAGTTGCCAGAACTGCATCATGCATACCATGAGAAAAAGCCAAAAGGCAATGACCACTCAGGAATTAAAGGCCACATGATGGTCATATGAATGTACTTTTCCCCAATTAATCTAATTTATTACTTACCAAGAGGTTTATTGCATGAAATTGGCTGCATATGTTTTGCCCACGAAGCACAAGTGATTAAAATGCATGTTTTCTTTGTTCCATATGAGCAGACTCCTTCAAGCTTCCTGTCTGCTTACTCCTGTCCTTTGACCATTTAAAATGCATGGTCTTCTTGAGCAAATGCAGACTATTGCTGCCTGATGTTTCAAAGAAGTGCATTTGCTGTACTAAGATTTTTCTCTCTCCTTTTTCCTCTGGTTTAGAATATGGACTGGTTCAAACTGCCATAATTACTAGTGCTGCTAGCCAGTAGCCACTAAAACCAGGCAACTAAGAATCAATGAGCACATGTACCCAAGCCTGTTGTATTTGTGTGCTTATTATAAAGCACATTATAGGACCGTGGAATGTGAGAAACATTAATCAAGGGAAGCTACACATAGTAAAACAAGAAAAGAAATGTATAACCATTACAATACTTGGAGTGAGTGAACTACAATGGATATTCTGCGTCAGATAATTGCACAGTGTTTTACTGTGGAAATTAAAATCAAAGAAGAAATGGGGTGGCATTAATAGTGAGGAGAGATGTAACAAAAGGGATAGAATGCATAGTCAAACTAAATGATATCAATAAGACTTTAGGGAAACCCAGAAATATAACCATAATCTAAGTTTATGCTCCATCTATAGAGGCAGAAGAAGAAGAAATTGAAAAATACTACAGTATTCTGGAGTCCAAGAAGAAATTGATCAAGCACCCAAGAAGGACTTGTTATTAATCACAGGCGACTGGAATGCAAAACATGGAAACAGAGCAGTATATTAAAGGAAAATCTGTAGGAGAATTTGCCCTGGGATCAAGGAATGAAGCAGCTTCAAGCCACCAAAGAAACACCTGTATACATCGACATCACCTGATGGTGATATAAATAAAATAGGCTACATAACTGGAAGCAAAAGATGGATGCAAAAGACCAAGAGCAGATTGTGGCACATCTCCGTGGTGATGCAATACAGGATTGATGTCCCATTATGGGACCAAATCTCTTCGAGGCATTTAAATCCTTTCTGGCATTCAGACATGTGCCACTTCATTTCAACATGGAGGCACCTCCATCCCCACGATCCGGATCAATTCGGTAGATTACTCACACTACCGAAAATCTGGATCGCTCCCGACCTTAAAAAAAGACACACTTAAGGACCCAGTGTCAAATACATTTGGGTAAGTGGGTTTTTGTGCCCCCTCTGCAAACAGTGCTCGGTGCATTTGGGACCAATGGGAATGTCATAGAAATAACCCAGTTTCACACCAGGTTATTTCCATAGTGTGAATGGGGCCTAAGGATCTTTTGGCCACATCTACACTACAGAAATAATGCAGTTTGACACCACTTTAATTTCCATGCCTCAGTGCTATGAGATTATGGGAACTGTAGTTTGTTGTGGCACTATAACTATCTGACAAAGAAAGCTAAATAGCTCTGAAAACTACATTTTCCAGAATTCCATAGAATAGAGCCATGTCAGTTAAAGTGGTGTCAAACTGGATTATTTCTGCAGTATTTGTCTTCAAAACCCTCTATAGTCTTGCCTCTTGCTGTCTCATTTATATCTTGAAACATCCAATTCTACCTCCCTCGGTTGTCTGAAAACCTGTTTGTACAGCCCTTCTGCCCTTTCTTGCTGCTCTTCCTTTCCATAGGAACTAATTCCTTCCCTCTTGTCAAGGCATTCCTCAAAATTCAACTACTATCCTAAGTATGTGAAATGGAAATAGTTTAATATCCCCCCCCTTGTTTACTTTTCCCTTCACTCCTGACACTCTTTCCCCCATTGTTTCCCTATATTATTTCAGGCTGCAAAATTTCCCTTGAGATAGGGACTTTTCCAAACTGGATCTTTGCATCTTTACAATTAATCACAATACTCATAATTTAGAATTTATATTCAAACACATTAAAAAAATAAATAAATGTAATTTGCAGCTTCCAAGCAAAATATTAAATAAAGTATCCGGACATAACAAACCTCGACCATTGTATTATTTTCTCCTTTTGTTGGCAATCAAGAGAGGAACATAGGAACATGTGTTGTATTTTTCCTTCTCCAGTCCAGACTAAGAGCAATAGTGTCTGTCCTGTTCCACTGACCTAACAAAAGGCGTTTTATCACCTCCTCTCTCTAATTATCCCCTCCTTTATTTATAGGAGAAGCTAGTATTTTTCCTTGATTTCCCTGGAAGCTATTTGCTCTTACTCAAATGCCTAAGAGGCCTCAGACATCCCTGAGGAAGGCTCACTAAGTGGGAGCAGGATTTGTATGTCAACAGGTATGTTTTAAAGCCCACTGGTCCTCAAAGCAGCTAACTCACCAGGATGGACAGTTTAAAAATGTGCTGAGATTATATATAAACAATCAGCCAACAGAAATGCATTCAAAACTACAAAATATTTTTGATATTCAATATATTACCCTCTGCCTAAACTGCAAAGGACATACAACTCAAACAACAACCCCTTTAAACAACATGTTAATTTCAAAAGTAACCCTTACATTGGCCCAAAGCACACTGCGGAAATAATCCAGTTTGAGACTGTTTTGACTGCCCCGGCTCAATGCTATGGAATCCTGGGAACTGGTTTATTGTGGCACCAGAAATCTCTGATAGAGAAGGCAAAATGGCTGAAATGTAAATGTAAAAGTGGGTTCATGTAAACCCACTGGGCAAGTCACACTCTCTCAGCCTCAGAAGAAGGGAAAAGCAAACCCCCTCTGGATAAATCTTGTGGAGAAAATCCCATGACAGATTTGGTTTCCATAAGCTGGACACAACCTGAAGACACGCAACAACAGTATCTGAGGAAGCACATTTCTAGCCCATGCTAAAATACCTTTTAGTCTGAAAGGCATAAATTACCAGTGGGTTGCTTTGAAGTCAACTTCATCTGAAGTTGATCTTTGTTGTCGTTGTTTGTTGACTTATGGTGTTGTTGTGTACCTTCAAGACATTTGTAGCTTATCACCTAAGGTGACCCTACCATGGGGTTTTCTTGGCAAGATTTGCTCAGAGGAGGTTTGCCATTGCCTTTCCTCTGAGGTTGAGATAGTGTGACTTGCCCAAGGTCACCCAGTGGGTTTCAAGGCCATGCTGGGAATCGAACCATGCTCTCCAGAGTCACAGTCCAAGACTGAAACCACTACACCACACTTATTTATCACAACCCCCTGGATTTCAAAGGCTTTTTTTGTGTATGCTTTGATATTGTGTTCCTGCATGGAAATGGGTTGGACTGGATGGCCCTTGAGATCTCTTCCAACTCTATGGTTCTATGATTGTTAGGCAAGGTTCAGTTCAAGGATATAGCCATGTTAGTCTGTGGAATCAGTTGAGACTCACTGAAAGAAAGAAGTTGGCAGCATGAGCTTTCGTAGATTCGAAGTCTACTTCCTCAGATGCATTTGGTGGAATGGAAGCCAGGGACAGAACCATATATGCCACTGGTATGTGAGGATGCCAATTCAAATTATAAATCCTTAGTGTATGGAACTGAAGCGGCAACAAGACCAGTTTGGCCCTGGAAACTAGGCTGCAGGTGGGGAGAATAGAGGGATATAGGGCAGCCCCCTGAGGATGGGGTCAGGTAGTGTTGAAATGAGTGCAGTGAGCCAGGAAGCCATTGTCCCTGGTTCGATCCATTGCTTAGGCAAGGAATATGTCCCTTCCTCTGAAATACAGCCTAGAGCATGTGATATTCAATGGCGGTCTCCCATCCAAATACTAACCAGGGCTGACCCTGCTTAGCTTCCAAGATCAGACAATGGTCCCCTGGTGCCTTTGGGCCACAGCAGGGATCCTTCTCCTCCCATACCCTTTTAAATCTTAGCTCCTGCCACTGATTGGCTCAATGGATGCCAACTCTGGCCACCCATTGGCTGAACAGCCACTTCCGGAACAACTCTATGATCCCACCGGAAGTCATAGATATAGAAACTTTGTTGGAGCTACTCAAAGGAAGAAAGCTAGAGCAGCGGTCCCTAGACTGTTCTCTTTAAGGGCTTCTGGACTTCAGCTCCCAGAAACCCACACCATTGGCCAACGTGGCTGAGGCTTCTGGGAGATGAAGTCCAAACACATTTTGCGGACACCGCCGCCATAGAGCTACGAAAGTGTAGAGAACACCATCTCCACTGTGATGCGAGCTCTAAGGGCTGTCAGGCGGCGGGCGAAGGCTTCTTTAGCGTCTCTGGGAAGTGACTGAAGCGGGCATTTGAATAGACGGAGAGGGCGCTTGGGAGGTGGCGGAGTTGTCGATGTGGTAACGACCACTTCCGGGGGAGGGACGGACGGAGAGGGCTTCCGGTGCAGGAAGGAGGCACTGGGTTCCAAGATGGCGGCGGCGGTGGAGGCGATTCTCAGGTGGGCACAGCTCCTCTGCCGGACTCCCCTCTCTCTCTCTCCCCCCCCCGCAGGGGATCTATATAGATATAGATTTAGAGGTATACAGACACATATACATATGTACATGCACACACATATATAAACAGATATACATATATATATATGTATATATATACACACATAGATATATATACACGCATACATACATAGATATATACACAAACACGTGTATATATATATATATATATACACACATACACACACACACACACAAACACACATATACATATACACACACACACATATATATATATACATACATATATACACACACACATATATGCGAACCTATGATGTGGGTTTTCTTGGCAATATTTGTTGAGAGGGGGTTTGCCATTGCCTTCCTCTGAGGCTGAGAGAGTGTGACTTCTTGCCCAAGGTCTCCCAGTGGGTTTTGGTGGCTGAGCTGGGGACTGAACCCTGGTCCTCAGAGTGGAAGTCCAACACTCAAACCACTAGACCAACGAGGCAGAAGCCTTGTTTAAGCTTTGTTCTATGCACAAAAGTATGTAAAATGCTGTATAAAATTACCTTCACGCTCTTTGTAAAAGGTGTATATAAAACTTAAATGAATTTGGTGTTTAGACTTGGGTCTCATCTCCAAGAGATCTCATTATGTACATGCAAATATTTCAACATCCAAAGCATTTTGGATCAGGGATACTCAACCTGTATTTTTGTCATTTTGGATATTGGCTACTGGAGAAGATACTAAATAAAACCCAGTCCGCATTTTAAATTCATGGTGCACTGATTGAACTTTGGAGGGTTTTTTATTGTTACTCATACTAATAACCTGAGTGTATTTGCCTTGATGACAAAAATGTGCAGATGACTCTGAGTTTCTCTGAAGATGCCAGCCACAGATGCTGGCGAAACGTCAGGAAGAAACTCTTCTAGAACATGGCCACTTAGCCCAAAAAACTATGGATGCCGGCCATGAAAGCCTTCAACTTCACAGAGTTAATTCATAGGTCACCAAAAAAGTGAATGCTGGCATGTTAGTCTCCAGCAGCACAATCATACATATAAGCAGTCATTTCTACATCACTCCTTTTGCATGCAAAGTCCTTTATAGCATTGCTTCTGTTGCTGTGTTTCTAGCTTTCAGAATTGTTGCTGTACTCAAACTTTCACCTTCTTGTTTCAGATTGCTGTACTCATTGGCGATCCCTGCATTGATGCTAATCGGGGTGTTATGTCTGTGTCTGTTTGTGCTGTTGTGTGGCCTGCGGCGGTTTTTCCAACAAAGAAAAAAGCAGCTAATTCCACCTGAGAAAGATGGGAAGAGGCCATTTGTGGTTGCGTTTTTTCACCCGTATTGCAACGCAGGTGGTGGAGGGGAGCGAGTGTTATGGTGTGCTCTAAGGGCACTGCAAAAAAGGTAAGCGCATGTTTTACTTTTGAGCAGTTATGTGCCTATATTTGTATGCATGTTTGCCTTGGAGGCTGTTGATGAAAATGACAAACTGGGTTAAGAGGATGCTCCTCAAGTTATACCAACCGTGGAGGTACAAATAGTTGCAGTGGCAACAGTGGCTCTGAGCTGCTTATTGCTCAGATGTCTGACTACTTTAGTTGAGGGATGTCTCTGGAGTCAGTCTTATTTTTTTTCCCTTGTGTCTTTTTACAAACCAAATATGCCTCCCAGTTCCTCTGTAGTTGCCACAGTTCACTGAAGACTATCTTATCCAGTCATCTACAAGAATAATATGGCTTATCCAGCCATCTACGAATCCTGAGGAGGAAGCCAGGAAGAACTCTTAAGAGTTATATCAGGGCTACTGTTTGGAATTAGGGAGCTTCATTGGTTGCACAAAGGACCTAAATAGCCTTAAAGGCACCAGATCTTATCGGATCTTAGAAGCTAAAATGGGAGACTGCCAACAAGGACTAGGTGCTGTAGGCTATATTTCAGAGGAAGTAAGTGCCAAAATGACCTCTGAGTATTCCTTACCTTAAAAAATCTATGAAATCCACGGGGCTGCCATACATTGACAGTGACTTGAAGACACAGGCACACATATTGGCCATCAAAAAGATCTTAGAAACCCATGTTGACTGCTGCACCTCAGTGAAAAACAATCATATTGTTTCTGCCAGATGCCCCCAAATGTGCTCTAGGGGGCACTGAGGCAATTTTGCCACATTTTTACCTCTCCCAGGTCATTTTAAACTCAGGAGATGCCTTTTTACAAGCCTGGAGGTCATGTAACACACAGTATACTTGCCTCAGAAGTTTTCCCTGGAACCCAAAGTCTTTGTACTGAAATTCTTGAATGAGGGAGAAAGATTTTGACTGATTCATTCCTCACATTTAACATATGGTCATTAGGGAATATGTTAACCACTTTATTCTCTTTCAGCATTTTCACTGGCAGATTTGATTGTTCTTTTGTATCCCTTTTGTGGAGATCAGAGTTAACAGCAAAAGCCTTTGAGATAGCTTTTCCAGTCTTCCACATCATTGTGTAGCCCTAAGAGCCAATTTCAGAGAGATACTTAAAACTGACCAAAATGCTAAAACAGATAGAGAGTGGTTGTGTTTTTCCCCCCTAGAAAAAGGTCTGAAGAATAAATTGCGTTTTATTTTCCAGGTACAAAGATGTTTCCTATGTTATCTATACTGGTGACACTGCCACAGCTGACAGCATCCTGGAAGGTGCTCACAGACGGTTCAACATCAGATTAAATCAACCCGTGAAGTTTGTATTCTTGAGAAGGCGCTACCTGGTGGAAGCTTCCCTTTACCCCCATTTCACTCTGCTGGGTCAGAGTTTAGGATCGTTGTTTCTTGGCTGGGAAGCTCTTACGAAGTGTGTTCCCGATGTTTACATAGACTCCATGGGTTATGCCTTTACAATTCCTCTCTTCAAATATTTAGGAGGTTGCCGGATAGGTTGCTATGTCCACTATCCCACAATCAGCACTGACATGCTTTCTGTGGTTAGGAATCAGAATGCTCGCTTTAACAATGCAGCCATCATTACAACAAACCCTCTGCTAAGTAAGCTGAAACTTGCATATTACTACATTTTTGCTTCCATATACGGGCTAGTGGGTTCTTGCAGTGATGTTGTCATGGTTAATTCTTCATGGACTCTCAATCACATCCTGTCCCTTTGGCGGTGCAGTGATCGCACAAGCATTGTGTATCCACCTTGTGACGTTCAGACTTTCCTGGATATTCCGTTGCATGAAGAAAATAACACTTCGGAGCGAACTATTGTTTCTGTAAGCCAGTTCAGGCCAGAGAAAGACCACAGTCTGCAAATCAGAGCCTTTGCTAAATTTTTGACAAAGATTGCAGGCCAGCAACTACATCCAAAGCTCATTCTGATTGGAGGCTGTCGTAACTATGAAGATGACCAGCGTGTAGTTGGACTTAAAAAGCTCTGTCAAGAGCTGGGCATTGAAAATAGAGTGGAATTCAAAGTAAACATTCCCTTTGAAGAGCTAAAGAAGCATCTAGCAGATGCCACCATTGGACTTCACACTATGTGGAATGAACACTTTGGAATTGGTAAGCATATAACCTTGAGGTTATGTTTGATCTGTGGGGGTTTTGGGAGATCCCGGTGTTGAATGTGAGGGCCAATAGTGGTGCTCTGTTTTGCGTGTTCGGTTCACAAAATGCTAGGCAAGCATTCTCATTAGTTATCCTGTCAGACTCGTGCAGTGATAAGTTGCTACTGAATTATGTCTCTGTTCCACTATTGAATTTTCACAATCAGGGCTGGCCCACCATAAGGTAAGCTGTTGGTAGCGTAATGGAGCAAGCAAACAATACATTCTTTCATTTTCTGTAGCACAGTGGTTCCTAGCCTGTGGGTCGGGACCCCTTTGGGGGTTGAATGACCCTTTCATGGGGGTCGCCTAAGACCATTAGAAAACACCTATTTAATTACAGTTATGAAGTAGCAATGGAAATAATTTCATGGGTTTGGGTCACCACAACATGAGGAAGTGTATTAAAGGGTCACGGCATTCGGAAGGTTGGGAGTGGAATGGCAACTTTGGCAAGTCCAGTGGGGCAATTTTTCCTCCAGGACTCTTCAAACTTCACACAGCTTGCTACTTCTATTTCTGAAATAATAGTATTTTCAGTTAAACAGTTGGGTGGAATTCAGTCTATTTAAAAGGTCACTTGGTAATCCTGGAAATTTCTAGGAGAAGCAATTCACCCTATTTTGTAGAAAAAGGCAGGGTGCATGTGTGTGTGAATGTCTGGGCTACCTGTAGCTTGGAGGGTGCACTTCGCCCATCTTGACCTAAAGAGAATGTGAGATACCTTCCAGCAACTGCGTAGTGCCTGGCCTGACTTGCTTTCCCTTAAGGTGAATTGAAACATCAATCCCAGAGAATGAAAAGCCCAGCTGAGTTCCATCTGCTGCCACCATTGCTTAGTTGCGATTCCTCTCAGTGTAGTTGCAAGTTGCATTTTGGAGAAGGAGAAAACTGAATCTGATTGAACACTGGAGGAAAAGCAAGTACAGCTGGCCCATCCCTTATGCGGGCTTGCCTTACGCGGACTTGAGTTCACGCGGAAGACAAGCCCCAATGAAAACAATGGGGCATGGGCCCATGACATGCGCTTCATGGTGTGCCATGGGAGCGCACTCCATTATTTTGAATGGAATTTGAGCATACGCTCGATTCCTCTTACGCAGGGGAGTCCGGAACGGCGGGTCTACTGTACAAAGGACATCTGCCAAACCTTTGATTGTACTGTCATGAACAGCTTTTGTTCTACCTACACTATATTCATTGCATTGTGGTGTTAATTTGTGTGGCTTACATCACTTTTTGTTGTTTTCTAAACAATAAACTTTCAAAGGTTTAAAAGGCAACTACTGAGGGAGAAGCATACCTTTGCATAAGATTTTGAGTCAGGGAAACTCCCAGCAAACGAGCTTTCATAGCCTCCCTGTCCCTCTGTAATTGCCAGCGCTTACTGAACACTAACCAGCATGCAAAATACAATCACTACAAGGCTCTCCTGAAAATTGGTTACTGGTTGGAAAAGTTTCTACAATAGTAGATGACTAATATACTGCAGGATTGAATGGCCTTAAGCAGTGGTTCTCAAATGGTGGGGCTGGACCCCCGGGGAATGTGTAAGACTTGGAAACTCTGATTCCTCTTCCTCCTCCCCCCAAACTTTTTATGTGTAAAGTTGACACATGCATTGAGTTAAATATTTACTTAAATCTGTTTAAATTTGAACAATGTTATTTCCTCATAAAAAGTTAAATATGAATATACATGAATACGCACACTAAATAAACAAAATAATATTAATATACTATGTCGGGGTGCACAGCATCTGCATGTAGATATAAAGGGGATTCCCAAGGGTAAAAAGTTTGAGTATCACTGTCCTTAGCATGGCTTTGCCTCACTAGTCTTCTCTACAGATAGATAATTTTGCTTTGTGGCTGTAGAAGCAGCAGATCATCCACTTCTAGCCAGTACAGAAATAAACTGGAATGTGTGTTTCACAGGTCTTCAGCTACGTGATCTGGGCATGCTTCCTAATTTTCATTGATGTTTGCATTCATCTCTTTGCTAGTAGAGGCTGTTCCATAAAACATATGTTTTTATGGGTTTGATGACAGAGGTGTTTTCTGTGTGTGTGTGTGTGTTTTTTTAATCAGTTTCTCTTCCAATAGTGGTCTAAAGAGTTCTCTGGAGTTCATCTGGAGCAGATTTTCAAACTATGCTTCCTTCTGCAACTGGCAATGGCCTTTCTATGAATGAAACTGCTCATGGAGTCTTAAAAGTGTTGTGCCCATGCTTTCACATTTATTGTAAAATTAGAACTCATAGTCATGTAGAAAACTAAAGGAACTGTAGTTAATGGTTTGTTTTATATTTCTTTTAGGAATTGTTGAATGTATGGCAGCTGGAACAATTATCCTTGCTCACAATTCTGGAGGTCCCAAGCTGGATATTGTGGTGCCCTATGAAGGAAATGTTACTGGATTTCTAGCAGAAAATGAAGATGATTATGCGGATACCATGGTTCATATCTTTTCATTGTCCCCTGCAAAAAGGCTAGAGATCAGACAAAATGCTCGTCAGTCTGTGAAGAGATTTGCTGACCATGAATTTGAAGACACATTCCTATTATCTGTGGAGCAATTATTTAAATAAAATGTTTTTATATGTGATATCTGGACAGACTTGAGTCGCTATGGTAATATACTTGTATATTTTTCTAATTTATTTATGCTGTACAATAAAGTATCCAAATCCTGAGAAACACTTCTAGTGAGATTCCTTCCCACATTCATATTTTATTTTACAAAAATTAAATAAGAAACACAGACTCAGCAGAATTTGCCAATAATACATTTCTGAATACATTCAACAGCTCTGCTTGTTCATATATGAAACTAGAGCAAGCTTAGAATTTCAAGTGATGTTCAAAGGCACCTGGGCTTGAATCTGCATCTAATAGCTTTATCATTGCAGGCATACTACTCTTCAGAGAGAAAACTATGCTATGAAGTTTCTTAACATCTTTGTGTTCAGTTGATTTTTGGTGAGCGAGGGAAGGAAGGTTATTATTGAACAGTATTAGCCTCACTTCCAGTCTGATGTTCATCATTTTAGTAAGAGCAAGACCTATGTTGATAATGATACATCTGTTAAGGGCATCACCGTGAGAAATAGGAAACAAGTAAACTGTTGTGATGGTAGGCTTCTATCGGACGCACACACGTGATGGAAGGCATAAAAAGCATGGGGCAATCTAGATGTGTTTACTGCACTTGGGATAGTTACTGAAAAGTTATCCATCTTCATTGCCCATTTATCAGAAGATCCTTGGGGTTAGAAATTGGAACAAATAACTATGCCAGCTTAAGGGAACATCACACGGCTATGCTGCCAGATCTCTAGCCTGCTGATTAAGATAAAGACGGCATGAAGAGAAAGTGCTTATATTTTCACACTAGATGGAACTCCCTCACTCAACACTTAATGAATATACTTTGGATTTAGCCCAGAGACAGGGCCGTTACCCATTTTGATCAATACTGAGTTCAAAATGGTGAAGTAGCTACATTATTGGATCATATGTTCTCCGCTGTTGAGTGCCTTTTATCTCTGATTAACTGTAGAAATGACAATTCTACAAAGAGGCACTCCCTAAATGCTAACCCTTTAACATGGACACTACCTGTTATCATTTCTTAAAGTATTAACTAAAATGTTTTAACTGATCGCTCCTTCCTGTTTGTCTCTAGCCAAGTTGTTATCTTCCAGGCTTAGATTAGGACTTCTAAGTTCACTATGTACTTCATTTTCCTTTTTCACTTGATTTTCATTTGTTGATTCAACTGGAGCTTTCGAGATCTCCTCTTCTAAAGAGGTTACCACTTTTTCCAGGGATTCCACCAGCTCATCCCTCAGTTCATCTTCAGATTCTTCAAAGTTTCTATACAATTAATGAGAGAAGATTGATTCTCATTAGCATAATTAACATTCAATTCTCATACTGGGTAAGATATCCATAAAAATTATTCTGAAAGGTTGGTTCATACTTCACAGTTTCCTTGCAAAACTACAGAGTCACTACCACTCTCATCACTTGGGTAGGACTGCCTGAAACTGCTGTATGAACAGAAACAGCATCTTGTGAACCTTAAAAGCCAACGAATTTATTGAACTGTGAGCTGTGGGCTGTAATCCACAACAGTTTGTGCTATAATAAAACTGGTAGTCTTTGAGTGTTCACAGAACTCTCATTTTCTCTGCTTCAACTTAATAACATGGATATACCTTTAGAAACTATAAAGAGAATGTGTACCCCAATTCCTGTGGCAACTGACACACATTCTTCACCTACTGCCATAATGAGAAAACAAATGATTACCAATATGGAGGCACCTGTTTATATAAATCACTTCTATGCACTCTCAACCAATGCATAAAACTAGTGAGCATGTGGTCTGGGAGGACACAACATTTGAAATGGCAAAGAACAGTACAAAATTAATTTCTGCTCTTCATTCATGTGCACACAACCAAATTTGTTGCAATTGAGACTATTTTTATTTTTAAAATGTATATCCCATCTTTTTATTAGACCAGTGATCAAGAAGACCTTTACAATATTTAGCATGCTGTAATACTGTTGCTTCATCCAGCTTGCTATTTAATGCATGCTAACTGTATCATCCGTAAATCCTCTTAACACATTTATTATTAAGTTAGATGCTAAAATTATTACATGACTGTTTTTACTCCATGTAAACCAAACTTCATCCCAGTCACGTGCATTTGCACTGTTCTTTCTCCACTATCTAATGAGTACGTTTGCCGATTCTCCTCAACCTGGGCCTCTAGAACTATAAAAAGGTTTGATGTGTTAATAGTCGAAAAATACTGTTGCAAAACAAGAGACTTGATTTGCTAACCTGGCACTGTCAAATAAGTTGAAGATGGATGGATAGATGTGAATGACTTACGTGTCATCATCATCAGATCTGGAATCAAGTCTGGTTTCATCCTCTTCAACAGCAGAAGCCACTGCCACATCAGTTCCATCGATTTGTGAATTCAGTGGATTTATTGTCTCAGCTGGGAAGGAAAATATTTTAGCTAATTGGTTTAATTTTGGTTTTAACACTAAGTACTGTGAACTTAAGAGTATACATTTATAAAATTTCACAAAATCCTGTCCAAAGGAGTGAGGTAGAAAGTGTGTGACCATCTAGTTTATTTGCCTTTATGCCCATTCACAGATGACCTATGGTGAATTTTTCAAAAGTTAAGGAGTGACATACCTGGATCAGCCGCAACACTAATGGATTCCTTTCTCTTAGTTACTACAGATCAGGAGTAGGAATAGCAGCCCCCAAATGCTGTTGGACTGCCCCTTCCATAAACCTGACCCAGCTTAGTCAATATTGAGAAGTGATGGGAGTTTCAGTCCATCAATATCTAAAGGGATGCATGATTCCTCCCCACTCCTTCCATCCTAGATCAAATCCAGTGCTTCATCTCAAGTAAACTCATTGAATGAAAGTGATTTAAATGGGACTAATAATTGGATTTAACCCTGTTTGATTTAGAAAAGTTACTAAGTTTGCTGTGCAACTGTAATAAATACAAAATAAGTCTCAAAAGTGATTATTAAGCAGCAAATGTGCAACGAATAACTTACATTGCTCTTTCGCTTGGAACAAAGTATCATTGGAACATTCTGCTTCTGCTAACATATTCATTAGTGTCCCAGGTGATTCTTGGCTCCATTTTCTCCTGTTTTCAGGGAGTTCCAAAGGCAGTGTGATTACCTGATCAACTAAGAAATAAGATACACTCACTCACTGTCGATTGGCACAATATTCATGTAAATTAGATGGTAGCATATTTCACAAAAAATACTCCTCTCTGCTGCCACTATTTTCTCCTACTTCTCTTGCTTCTGCAATAATTACTCTTTCAGAAAATGTTATTTGGGAGGGGAAATTCTACATTTTCAGTCAATGACAACAAAAAATATGCTTTATGATGGCAGAATCTCCAAAAGGTAGGATTACAACAATTTAAGATATGTCTTCACTAGGGGGGGAAAACCCACAAGTCTTAGGATGCATCTGCACTGTAGAAATAATGCCATTTGAAACCTCTTTAACTGCTATGGCTCCATTCCACAAAATCCTGGGATGTGCAGTTTTGTGAGACACCATCACTCTAGCAGAGAAGACTAAAGACTTTGTAAATGACAAATCCCAGGGTTCCATAAGACAGAGGTACAGCACATAAAGTGGAGTCAAACTGCGTTAGTTCTACAGTGTAGACCCTTTGAATCATTAAAGGCACGGATGTGACCCTTCATATGTCGATGGACTGTAGTGCTCAACATTCCTCACTACACTGGCTTGGGCTTATGGTTGTCAGAAAACCATAAATTGCCCATCTCTGCATTAAGAAATGCAAAGTATGATTTATGATCAACTTCACAAAACTATTCCTAGCTGAATGCGTAATCTATGAAGACAGGTAAGAAGTCCTTTCGGAGAGGCTGTAAAACAGTAGTGTAAAACTTTCAGCCTTGATTTAATGATTTTTTTCTGTATTTTCTTCCCATCCTTGTAATAGGGATTTGTAAGATAGGTACACCTGAAAGTGGTACATCAGTAGGTGCCTCCTAGTTCTCACCCTGCATACTTTTGAGAAACAAAACTCATCATGCTCTAGGCCTCTAAAAGCAATTATCTTTAGATTGGACAGTTTGTGTTCCCAGCACTGCATTAAACAGAGCAAAGCTAGCCAATTTTTTCTAGTTGGCTTAGCAATTGCAACATTATACCCTGCACTTGAGCCCCAAAATGTATGGTGAACAAACCTACCAGTCTGGAGTTCTAGCACTGTCCCAGGGGCATTTATAAGAGAATGTAGGAGAACAGATATGTATGGTAACTCCTTATTTGTAGGATAACCCTTCTCTATAAGATGGATAAACTACTTAAAAGTACAAAGAAATCTTGGGACTGAGTGAAAGAAGTTGTAGGCTAAACCTTTGTAGACTTTGGTCTACTTCCTCAGACCAAATCTATGAAGGCTTTTGCTATAACCTCTTTTGCTTAGTTAGGGCCCAAACATTCCAGCTGGAAAAGCCAGCTTCCAGTCCAGGAGACTTGGGAGCGTGCCGTTTTGACGATGCATGGCCCCAAGCCACCTAGAAGTCACCCTGGGGCAAAACAGCCGATCAGATAGGGGCAGCTTCAATCCACTCTGGGAGCATGGCAGGAAGCTCCCCAGGGGTTGCACCGGGTTCGCTTAATGCAACCCAAAACCAGCCCAAAAATGAGCAGATATTTTCAGCTCCTATTTGGGCCAGCAGTAGAGGGCACCTTCCGGACCGAGGTGTAGTTGCCGCAGGCCCAAAGCATCTTCTGCAGGGGTGGCTTCAAGCCAACCCTTTGTGGCCATCTGTTTCAGCCTTTAGTCTCAAAGGTGCTACAAGATCCCTTTGCATACTGATATTCCAGACTAACAAACTAACTACATCTCTGAATTCTACCCACTTAAAAGTGGTCATAATCCACTTACTATAATTATTATTAAACCATCTCTCAAAGGAAACAATTGTTGGTTGAATACTTGGCACAGCTTTTATTAGGAATCAAAGCCTGCTGATCTTGTGGCAACTGGATGCATGTAGTGTAAGGTATAACCATCTTGTAGTAGTCAGCTTTAATGGTTGTAAGAACTGCTTACACCGACAGATTAATTGGTCTAGTAAAAGTACAGTACCATGGTTGATGTGATAGTGGGCTCTCCCATTATCTGGGCAGCAAACCTGAGGGCTTGGTCTTTCCTCAGGTAAACAAAAGGCTAAAGTTGTGATGGTTTTAGGTTACATTTATTGGGGATAAGCATGATGCAGAAGCAACAGAGATTACGAGAGGCAATTGCCCAATGAAGATGACCATTATGGGAGTAAGTGTAGAAACTTAGAGATGATTCCAACTGACAGACTATAAAAACCTGGGGTGTCACAAGGCATTGTAGAGGGGGATGACCACAGAGACTTTGGCGGGTACAGACCGCCTCTTTGAGTCGGGCTGCACCCGCCCCTTCCCCGCCGGATCGGGGCCTGAGCTGCCCGAACGGCAGCCACTGAGGCCCTGATCTACCGCTTTTCGGCTGTGGGGAAGCAGCGCAAAACACCGCCGCTTCCCGCGCCTGAAAAGGGGTGTCCTTGGGGCTTCCAAGCCCCAGGACACCCCGCGGCGGCGGGGGGAGGGGGAGAAGGGCCTGCTTGGCCCCTTTCTCCCTTGCTTTGCTGGGCGCAGCCGTCTGAAGGCTGCGCCCAGCGAAGCAAGCGGCGCCGCGGACCAGGAAGGAGCTCCGAAACGGCAGCTTCCTTCATGGTTCAAGGGCGCCCTAGGCGCCCTGCCGCGGATTGAGGACGTCACGTCCGTGCCGCCCCGTCTAGAGGCGGCGCGGCCGTGATGTCCTCACGGCCGCGGCCGTATGGAAGGGCCGCCGCTGTTTAGTGCATGACGAGCACGCACTAGGGTTAGGGCGGTGCGGAAGCACCGCCCTTTTGTAACCCTAGTGCGTGCTCGTCACGCACTAAAGTGCCGGTCTGTAACCGGCCTTTGGGATGGATGGAGAGGTGCTGCCTGCCTCAGACACTGGTGTAGACTATAGAGACTCAGTTTCCTATGATCATCCAAGACCCAAAATAACATTCATATCATGAGTAGAATAGGAATGTTCAGCTAGTTGCATTAGGGCTTATCTTTCTTTCTAACATCAGCTGAATATGACTTAGGCTGGTTTTGTAACTTTGTAACCACTCCTAAGTAACACATGAAGGAAGGTGCCTTCATATACAGTATAAGATACCCTTTTGCTAATGTAAGATTGCTTGCTTAGAATAAAAGCTTTTCTTGTAAGATCTCTTTTTTTCTACACTCTCTTCACATGCCTTTGCTCAGTATGTGCACATGTATGCATGTAGGATTCTCATCTGACAGGAGAGGGAGGGATAATCTCTGCAGAGTCAAATGTGGGAAAAGTGCAAGATAAAGCCCCTCAGTAATTCCCAATCGTGGTAGCAAAATAATTCAGGGGTTCCTGCTTTGACTCAAGAGCAGGAAACGGGACCACAGCCCATTACAGATGGTAAGACTTCGTTTAAAAATTGCCATTTCTAAATTATATTATTCTTCATGCAACCAGTTTTGATCAAGCCAAAAACAGATAGGACGTGGGAAGGAAACAGTCTGTATATCCTCTTTCTTTGCATGTGTCCATAATTTATAGGGATGTCTAATTCACATTTTAGGAACCAATGACCTGTTACAGACTGCCAAAATAAAGCTGCTTCGGGTCTCTTTGGAGGTATGCTGTTTAAATGATGCATGCATCCTAAGAATCCAGAAGCTGCACCAAAGCTGCACTCCAGTGCTTAGGAATGGAGTGTGGCTTTGGCGCGACCTCCGGACTCTTAGGACCCATGCATCATTTAAATAGCATACCTCCAAAGAGATCCAAAGCAGCTTTATTTTGGCAGTCTGTAACAGGCCAATGTTTCAGATCAAAGTGCAGTGCCATTCTGAAATATTCACTTCATTGCACATCTTAAAGTACATTAACATGCATACAGGGTAGCCAGGAACAATCTTTACTCAATATAAGAATGGTAAAAATTTCACAAAGATCACCTTCTTCCATCGTAGGGCATACAGAGGTTATATCTGCATTTTCAAGAAGGTTCAGGATAGTCTGTGGGGCTGAAGCTTTCCAGTGTTTTCTGTTTACTGTGGCAACATCTTCACTGTCACAATCTAACAGGCAAGAAGAGATGATATTCAATAGTTTTAAAAAACATGGTTGCAATTCTGATGCTCACTATTATACATAAAGGGCCACTGCCAGGTCATATAACTGTTTTTCCAGTAGGTGAATTTTAGAAGATATTTTTCTTTCTCTTTGTAAAATCTAAGATATGTGTGCAAATGGAAAACAGTAAAAAAAAAAAATTTTTTTTTCCTTTCTCTTTCCTTACTTTTTCTGAATATGGAATATTCGAATATGGAAAATATGATTTGTTGGATCATTTCAATGCAATATCAATATACTCAGCTTTGTATGAACAGAAAACTCAATAAAAATTATAAATAAAAAAAATTTAGAAGATATTTCAAGATGAAATTCTGCATAAATACTCTTTGAAAATAAACTTTATTATTTATTTATTTAGAACTACTACTAAAGAACTGACATTATTCTTTCCTCCTCTCTTACTGAGAAGATAAAGGATGCAGCTATTCTCTCACTGATGACCCCTGTCCGCTTCCTAACATATTTAACTTGGAACCAGGACCTTTTCAACATAAACTGCCTTACTCACAAGAGACTAATGGTACTCTGCACATTCCTTCTGCTCTCTTATGAGAAATTAAGGGAACTTCATGAAAGAAATTGCTTACCCTCAGAAAGAAAAAGAAAGAGCAAGAGCAACAATTCTTGAAGCAACTAAAACTCTGTCATTACAAGGTAAGAAATCTGGAAGTGAATCTATTTAGGGAATACTATCCCAGAACTAAATGTGGATATAAACAGATGGCAAACAGTACCAATTTATCTAAACAGAAAATATTATGAATATGGAAACAGAAACTTTTGCCTCCTGGCTAAATCATTAAAAATATAATGCTTCCAAGAAAGCAATATAGGCAATTAAAAACACACCTGAAATTCTATTTTCCTCCCCCTTCACTTATTCTTACACTTATTCATTGACCAATGAATTCCCAGACTAGATTTTGCAGAAATCTATTCTGACTTTTGAATTTGAACAACCTCTTATTTCAAAGGTTCTGTTCTAAGTTATTGTTGTTGTTTTTTCTCTCCAGGTTGTTTTCCTTTTTTGTTTCTATTAGGCACCCACATGTTGATGTTTTATAATTGTAAACAGAAATTCTTTAATACAATACAAAAACAGAAGTTCTGGGCAGAACCCTTTTTGTTATGGACCTTTCTAGCACTCCAATAGTTCAACAGAGCTTTTAAAAATATACCTTGGTGACAAAGCAGCTAGGAATCATTTTATGGTGAAAGTAGAAAACAAACACAGTTGTATGAACAAACTCTCAACAATACGGTTTATATAATATGAGCCTTAAATGGAACACTTGAAATGCAATCAGTAATTAATATTAATAATTAAGAATAACATGCAAACAAGTCTAGTGATTTCAAAAAGAATACCCATTTTCCAACAGCATAATTCTTCCAATGCTTTGTCTATGATATTATCATAGTTGTTTTTCAGATTTTTCTTAAGCTTTTCTCCATCTTCAAAAGTCAAAGTGTCATTAAGTTTATCATCCTGAAATCAAACAAAAGGTAACCCAGTAAGAATTTACTCAACTGATTCAGATTATTTAAGACGTTTCGTTTAGACAAAATAAGCAAGGTAAAAGCAGTGCACAAACATGATAAACGCCAAACTTCTATTTTGGATTGGATTGTAGACGTGCATTTCACCAAAACCTGTGCCTGCACTCTTTACCTGCTTGAACTCTCTTTATCAACTCTATCAAGTTCCAAACATTATTTCAGAAGAAAGAAAATCTCCCACAAGGAATGACTTTTATTTATTATTACTTTTAATTTCATTTGTATACCACCTTTCTCCTAGAGTGAGACTCAAGACAGCTCCCAGAGAGAGGGTTAAAAAACCCCTTTGCAATAAAAAATTTAAACAATTAAAATCATTACATAAAACAGTATAAAATCATTTTATGAGGCCTACAAAATTTTAAAAGATAAATAAAACATATCAATAAGAAGCTCCCCTGCTTACACATTAAAAGGTCTTTGACTGCTGGCGAAAGGTAGACAGGGAGGGCACCAGTCTAGCCTCCCATGAAAGGGAGTTCCCAATGGTGGGAGCAGTCACAGAGAAGGCTCTCGCTTGTATCCTCACCAAGTAAGACTGTGATGGTGGCAGGACTGAGAGAAAATCTTTCCCTGATCTTAAAGTTCTCGCAGATTTGTATGAGAAGATGCACTCTTTCAATAAGTCTGGACTCAAGTTGTACAGGGCTTTGAGGTCATGACCAGCACTTTGAACTGTGCCCAGAAATGAACTGGTAGCCAGTGAAGCGATTTCAACAAAGAAATTATGTGCTCCCTAAAACTGGTCCCAGTAAGCATTCCAGCTGTCGCATTTTGGACCTGCTGAAGTTTCCAAGCAGTTTGTAAAGGCAGCCCCATGTACAGTGCATTACAGTTGTCTAAACAAGAAGTAATCAAGGCATGATGAGTTTATAGCCATCACTTTGAAAAGTTATATCAGAAGAATAGAAGCCATAACCTTACATTCTAATTTTGGGACTCACATATGCCAATTAGCACAAACATTTTCTGTGCATACAAGCTACTCCACTTGTCCCAATGAGGGACATATCTAGATTGGTTTCCTTCCCTGAAGGGACCAGAAGTGCTTTTGTAGGCAAAGGTACTCAGTACACAGCTTGATGCTCATGTAGTTCCAATAAATCACTAAATCATACATCAGCAGTCTAAAGTTGTTATACCTCTTTCTCTTCTTGGATGTTGCTTACATCTGGGAAATCAGCTTTTAGGTCAATCTGAAACTTTACACCTCCCTGAAGGGAAAAAAACAACAAGTTCTGTATAGTAATTAATCCTGTCCTCTTTATTATGAAAAACGCTTTAATCGAGGAAAAGCTTCCATGAGGAAAAGGATTGGGGGGGGGGGATTTTTGTTCATTCTTCTTTACATCTTCAGCCTTCAGCTCTTTGTGTCAAATCTCAACTAGAGAGCTGCAAGAAAATTTTGGAATGCCATGAAAGGCACCATGAAGCTGCAAATGAAAGGAGGAATGTGCAAAACCTTGACTGATTATGAGCCTATGAATGAGAGACCTCTTAAGTCTCTCTGCCATCAACAATCCTGCTCAGGTCTTGCAGAGTCAGGGCCATGGCTTCCTTGTGTATAAAGGTAAAGGTAGTCCCTTGACAAGAATGTCTAGTCGTAAGCGACTGTAGGGGGTGATGCTCATCCGTTACTAAGCCGAAGAGCCAGAGTTGTCCAAGGATTACTGTGATGATCATATGGCCAGCATGACTGCACCGAACACTGCTACCTGCCTACCGAAGTGGTACCTATTTACTTGTATTTGCATGCTTTCAAACTGCTAGGCAGAAACTGGGACTAAGTGATGGGAGCTCACCCCATCATGCAGCACTTAGATCTCAAACTGCCAACGTTCCGATCTTCCAATCATTAGAATTGGCATCTTAACCACTAAGCCACCACATCCTTGAGTGTCTATTTCTTTCCTGAACCCAGCCTGGACATATGGCATTTCTTGCTCCATATATGCTCCATGTAAAAGTTGCAGAATTATGAGCATCACTTTGCATTCATGGGAAGTTAATGCAAAGGTCCTGTGGTTACTGCAATCCCTGGTGTACCCTTTCTTGGGGACTTGAATGTACATTGAGCATTTCCAGTCAGTGGACCATTGTTTTGTTTTTCATACAGCGCGCCCTTGTTTTACACGGGGGATTCGTTCCGGACCCCCCACACATATAAAACAAAAAACGCATATGCTCGAACCCCATTACAATGGGGCTCATGCTCATGGTGGTGGGCGGCGGTGCGCGCGCGCCATGAGCACACACCCCATTGTTTCTTCTGGTGCACAATGCCAGAAGAAGCAACACTGCTTTCAGTTTATGCTGAAAGCAGTGTATAATGCGCGCGTATGACACAGGTGCACTGTACTTACTGACAGATTTTAGTTAGAACTAGAGTTCATTCTCTGGCAAATACTGACTGCCAAAGCGCTGCCTGAAACCCCAGTTTCAGATCCATCAATATTTTTTTAAAAGGTTGTCAGAAATAATATAAATAGGAAAAGAGTGGAAATAAAATATATAGCTCTTCAACCTTTGCTTTGTGCTTTATTTCAAAGGCATTTCTCTCCTGCCAGTTATGGAATCCAATCTGTTTCAAATTTTGCTCAATATCCTGTATGAGAAAAAAAGAGATACAGTATTGTTATTACCTGTTCATATGCATCCAATCAATAGCATAGTAGACTTGCATTTTGTTTTGTTTTTTTAATAAAGATAGCAATCAAGACCTCAGTCTTATTGCTGACTCAGAATGAAGTATAGTGGGCCTCCACATTCACTGGAGTTAGAGGACCCCCATGAAAGTGAAAAAATTGCAAATAAATAAACAGTACTTTTTTCACATGAGAGAATACCTCTCTAGGAATCTCTAGGTCTTCCAGCAGAATTCTATGGTCAACATTTGCCAGAATTTGACCACAGAATCATGCTGGACAAATGTTTAGAGAAGTGTTTTTGCTAGGAATCTTTAGATGCTTCAACGCAGCTATATGGTCAACTTCTAGCAGAATTTCTAGAGACCGATAGAGAGAACATATTATTCAAACCCACAAATAATGAAATCTGCAAAAGTCAAAGCTGCAAATGTGGAGGGCTGACTGTAAGGGCATTTACAAAATTTAGGTTAAACTAACTCAACAGTAGATTTTAAAGTTTTGGAGTGAGCTGATCTCCAGCCAGCATTATTCAAGTGAGCTTATGGTTGTGCAAGGGGATTTACCCTTTTGTTCCTTCCTGAAGCCCCCAACTCCCCCTCCAAATCTGCTCTGGACAGCTCCCCATTCTTTTAGAGCCAATTTGAGCATTTGTGTGGAAGAGATCTGTTTCATCAATGGTGCCCTTTTTGGTCATGGGTGGAAACAGCTGGATAAAAACCCCAAATCCCATATCTGTTAAAGTACAACAATAACATTACTTTTTTCTAAGGTAAAATTATGTATTCATAGAGTTGACATTTCAACTAATATTTCGTACCATAAGTTTGCACGATATACAACTGTTACTACCTGGAATGCTTCATCTTTTCCTTCAGAGATATCATCATTGTAAATAGGAAGGTCCCCAGAGTTCCTCTGTTTCACAAGGTAGGTCTTGTCTTTTATATTTTTATTCTTCTTTAAGACAGCAACAATAATAAAAGTGAATTTACTAAATCCTAGTTTCAGCAGATGAATGCATAGGCAATTTTTACAACTCCTTTCCTTCTGCATCCTTCATATTACTCAAATCTATAGAATTCAGAATTTTAAAATAAAAGTACATTGCTGAAACAGTGAAAGTGAAATGTTCTCTCAAGTCCATATTGTGGCAAGAAGTCAATTAGTAGGTCAATCAAAAATCCTAAAATTCTCCAGAACCACAGATTTCTTTTTCGAAGTTTGCTTAGAGAATTTTATCCCGTTTTAGTTAGCCTAATAAATATATTACCACAATATAGTTTTAGGAATTTGTCATGTAGTCAACACAGCTACCCTGTATTTTAATTATTTTCCCAAGACATTCTCACCAGCTTGAACACACATTTCCTGTATAATGACAAAATGAAAATTATTTGCACTAATTAACTAAATATTGAAAACATTCGTCTAATTCTGGTAGAGCTTAATCAGATTTCTTGATTTGCTTCTAATTCAGGCACAAACTTGCTCTCTTCAGATATATATAATTTTCCACAATCCCTAAATACCCAGGGACCATATCCATCCTCTTTATTCCCCCAAACTGGAAATAACTGGAAGTTAATTTCCTGGGTCCACAAATGTGATGGACTCCCAATTAGAATTAAATAGGAGAATCATGCCTGTTGGAGGTTTCAGGAAAGAGTGACTGTCCATTTGGGTGCTAGTTTTTTCAGAGATGTGTGGTTGGGGCTTTGGTGGGCTGTACAAGGTCCAAAGGCCACAACATTGCCACTTATGTAAACAGTGGTTTGGAACTATCACAATTATCCTGTGAATGGAAGGGCTCTTTTTGCTAGTAGGATGCTTTTGATCCAACAGGACTTTTTCATTGGTTTACAAAAGGGGAACAGTGGTCTTCCCCAGGTCCCTGAAAATCTGTTCCAGAGGACTGAATGTTCCGCTAGAAAAGCCAGAAAGGTGACATTGATGTTTATCACACTATGCTCTTAAAGAGGTACTATTCCAGTGTGACTCCTCTAGCAGCCTCCTGTTGCATGCTGGGATTGGCAGTTTTAAGGAGCTGAACTTCTCTGCCTGAGAATTCTAAATACCCCTCCTTAAAACTGCCAATCCCAGCATGCAACAGGAGGCAGCTAGAGGAGTCACACTGGAATAGTACCTCTTTAAGAGCTCGTCTGATAAACACCATTGTGAGCTGTGGACAGAAAGGGGAGTTGGTGACTCCCTCCTCTTCAATAAGTGGGTGTATTCTTGGAATAACTTTATTTGCAGATTCAACTCAATGTCTTCCAACCCCCTTCTACCTAAAATGCTAGTGCAACCTAAAAACTAGCTCCTCAGCGTGATTCTAATAGAGAGATCACAATAAACTGTTGTTGGAAGAAGCAACTGAAGTATATTTGTAGAACTGTTTGCACATATTAGGACAACTTCGTTATTATTTGCACAAAGTAATTAATACTTTGTCACCGCAAATTCTTGTTATGCCTATACAACAATAAAAGGGGGAGAATGCATGATCACTGCTCAAAAAAGGTTTTCTATTCAGTTCAGAGAAAGACAGTTCAAGTCTGTCTCTTTCTCTCTCCCACACCCCAGCTTCTAGAATAATAATTAAATCAAGATGAGCTTCATCAACAAAACTACAGGAAATGACTAATATCTTTTTAAAAATTAATTATCCTGACCTGTTTGAATACCATCTAAATTCTCTGTCATTCTTCTTTCTATATTTTCCTTCTCCTCCTCTTTCTCTTATTTATACTCCCCCACCCTTCTTTACCCCAGAGCTGGGACTCAAGACAACTTAACAAAATTTATTTATTAAAAATTAAAACCAATATAGATACACACATATGAGTACAAACGTGCAAAACTTTATAGTTAAAATATAACTGAATGATCAAAATAATTAAGGACAATTTAAAATCTATCCACTAAAAACACAAGAAAGATTGATGTGGAAAACTGTGCACCATGTGTAATGCATGGACATTTACCTCTAGTGCTTCTGCTTTAAGTCTAATTTCATTCATTTCACTGCGATACTCCTGTCGAATTTTCTGCAGCTGTTCTAAGTATTCCTGTTAAACATTACTAGATTTTAAACATTTTAAAACACAGGCACTTTTAGAAGCAACTTGTACTGCACTGGCAACATATACATTAACATCAAACTCCTATGCATACCTACTCAGAAATAGGTCCCATTGAGTTCAAGGGAGCTTATGCTCCCAAGTAAGGCTATACATAAGTATGTAGCCTGATTTAATATGTAAATACCCACATAAAGAGAGAGAACACTGGGATATGGGAAGGGGCTGGGGCTGGATCATGATGACAATGAAGCAGTGACTACTACAAACAAAGTGACTTTGTGTATGGTTTCTTCAATTCATACCCAAGTGGAATACTAGTAAAGTGGACCCTTGTTATACGCTGAGGTTTGGTTCCAAGATCCCCATGGATAACAAAATCCGTGGATGCTCAAGTCCCATTAAATATAATGACATAGCAAAATGGTGTCCCGTATAAAAAATGGAAAATCAAGGTTCAATACTTGAAATTTATACTTTTTAAAAACATTTTCAAACAGTGTATGCTTGAATCCATGTATAAAAAAATCCATGTATAAGAAGGTCCGACTGTACTACACAGGGCAAATTATCATCCTCACAATGTTATCCTTCTTACCTTTTCTTTCATTTCATTTTTTTGTGCAAGAGCTTTTTGACAGGCTCTGAGCTGTTCTTCTTTCATCTCCTGATTCTGCATGTGACCATAAGGGAGATCAGCAGAAGATGGGCGCAACCCCTATTGATATGTGAAACAACTGAAAAATACATGCATAGCACTTGCACATAAATGTTACTTTCTTTCTGAACCCACCCTACCAAACAGAAAAATAAAATGCATAGATTAGACTCTGAGTGTTTTTTTCATATTAATACATTTTTTAAAAAAATGCTCTTTTGTATTTTTCAGATAACAACACAATAGCAGTTGTTTTATGCTCTACTTTGTCATTTCATTTATATGGAAAAAAATGCTTACAAGTTGTTTCTGTACTTTTAACTTGTACTGCTGGGCATTGTATCGTCTTTGAAGGTATTCTGCAGGCCTAAGATGTACAATATAAAATCAAGTGAAAACTCAAATAGGAGATAGGTGTGGCATTTTAAGTTTCACTGCTAATTTCCCACAGTAAATTTTACCTAAAATGAACACTAGACTAAGGCTAGAATCCTATAACCAATTACCTGGATGCAAGTAACACTTAACACGAAGAAGCTTACCTCTAAGTAGGAATGTACAGTAATTCTCAATAATCCCCATTCCCCCCCAAACACACACACAATGTCAGATGTGGGAATTGAGAGATGACAGGAAGCAAAAATGCTTTTTAAGCTGATGTGTACTGGGTACTGTTTTTCAGCAATTTTCCCTCCACCCACCTACCCTGCCCCAAAGTTGTGCAGAAATCGCTTTGAAAAGGCACTGTAGTTGTTGCTTAGGGGGAAGAGGGAATGTGCCAGAAAGCTGACAGCCCTCATTTGACAACTGCAGCTTCTAACTAGGATTTTTTGTTTGGCAGGGTTGGGTGGGGGAGTTGCAGAGGGGGGGAAGTTGCTCTGACAGCTAAAATGTCTTTTGTCACAACCTCTTGTCAACGATTGGGGCTTGACTGGGAGGGAAGCTGTGGGACAAACAGAAGCTAGATCTTTCCGCTGCCAAACATCTGCAACTTTCCTCCCTCCGCAACTTTCCCTCACACCAGGCTTTCACGGAAATCCTGGCTAGAGATGGCAGATCTCAAATGGGAGCTGTCAACTTTCTGGCAACTTCCCTCCTTCTTCTCAAACACTTTCCCAGCTGGTTTGACAGCTGCAACATCTTTTCACAGCTGATGATTTCTGCACAACTTTGGGGCTGGAAAGGAAGAAGGGAAGGAAAGCTGTGGGAAAATAGCACCTAGTACATGTCAGCTTAAAAAGCTGAGCAATTTTTAATTAAGTATATGCAAGCTTTGGGTGGGAAAAAACGGCCCTGGCAGATCTGTAGGAAATTCATGGGTTTTATTTTTCTTTCCACACCTGTTCCCAAATGGTTCAGGAACTTAAATTTCAATCCCATTCAGGAAATTGACAAATTCCCATCTCATCCCTACATCTAGGTAGACATGTATAGGATTGCTCTACACAATATTAAATCAGGAGTATAACATTTTTCATGCTGCATCTCTGTTTTGGGTAACGAATGGCCTATGATTTTTCTGTCTGAAAACTGAGTTGTCTGGCTGCTGTCACACATTTTGCAATCTCTGCTGGAAATTCACTTTGTTATATTCAGTTTCACTGCAGAGTCTCAAATTGAACAAGAATACCTGAACCCACTGACGCTGAGATGTCTTTGTGGGATACTACTGAAACCCTGAAGCTAAGGCACTGGAGTAAACAGAATCTAATTCAATCATACATAGTCAGGAATTCCTGTGTCAGAATAAATAGGCAATCAATATAAGTATTAAAATTCAAGACAAATATTGCTACCAATGAGGTGGAGGAGGTGGTGGCTCTTGTCCTTTCTCCTTAAAGTACTCGTCCATTCTATGGCTAATGCGAGGACCATCCTCCTGCACAAAGGGTCTTTTCTGCAAGTTTTCCAGTTTCGCGTAATAATGGTCATAGCGTCCACATATTCTGGCATGTTCTGGCTTCCTGCACATCTTTAACTTGGGACCCCAGAGCTGGAAACATATCATATTTATGAAAATTATGAAGAAAACAAATCTAGTTCACTAAATCTAAATTTGTATGTATTTGGTTAATCATATTATTCATATAACCCTTCATAGACTACTGAAAGTCATCCAGGGTTACCCCAGTGTGGAAATTAAGGAAGCATGGGCCCAATTAGTACCTGAATGGGAGGCCAGAGAGAGTTCCACGAAAAGTGGATTCTGACCTTTCTAAAGAAGAGAGAGATACGACACACCATACTGAGTTATTCTCTGCTGAAGCTAAAGCGTACAGTATATTTAACGTCCTCCTGAACATTCAAGTATTTATGTCGCTATGAATTTCTTATTTTTTTCCCCATGCCACATGAACACATCAACCTTCTTGGCCCACACTGCAACTTCTGAAAGCTTGTCTCCCACACCAAACTAGGATGTTCTTAATGTGAACTTATTTCTTCCTCTTAACTAAACTTCTATGAAGAAAGGGAACAATTTGTAAATGAGCACAGGTTTTCATGTTTGTGATGGGGTTTGAATTCAGAGTAGTATAACAGAATAAAGTTTTAATCATTTACCCTTAATATTTGGTAAATATTAAATACATTGTAAAAAAATCTCAGGATTCTCTCTCTTTTTAAAAAAATGTTAAATATCCTCAACCAAGACTTTAATGTGTATCATCACATTAAAGAGAAAGAAAGAGACCATGAAGAGGAGGAGGATTTCTAGCACGGGCCTCAAAGGCACACTGAATCGTGAATCACATAGTCTGACCCTTGTTTGGTAAATCATACAATTGCTAAAAATACATAGTTTTTCCCCCATTACCTGGCCAAAAGGATCCTGTATTCTTGAAGGAAATTTCCATTCATTTTGATTTAATAATTCTGGCTTTCTGGGAAGCATTTCCATCTTGATTTTTGGAGAATGATGGCCATGGAATCTTGGTTTCTGAACCTTAGGAGCTTAATTAATAATACAATGAAGCAATGCTCTGATAATTATTATTAATATTATGTGTTTGATCCAACATTGTGTTATATAATGTTTTATTTATGTAACAGGATTTCCCCTTCCTCTTCTCCATCCTGCACTCCCCTTCACTACCCCTATATCTACTCCAGAGGCTTCCCAAGACTCCAGGGCAGATTCAGAAGCCATACAAATGGCTGGGAGGAAGTGAAAACTGTTCTGCCACTAATGTCTGTTCTGTCAGCAGATCTGGATACTGTTGAATATTGTTGTATCTCATGCTTACTTATTTAATCTGTTTCTTTTTAGCTAAAACAACCTTCAAATGCCAATGAAAATAAACCCCGACTATCATCTCTAATGTTAGCTTATCACTGTTTCAGTCTCTACTACTGATGAAACCTCTCTGTGTACTGATAGTATGTAACTGTTGTACACAGGTTAGAGCAATACTGTACATAGGCTCCCTCATCCTATATTCAGAGCACTAGAATGTGTGTTCTGTCTTAGAGAGCAGTGGAAGACAGCAAGGTGGCAATTCTTTCCTTGTTTATCGTTTACAGAACAGCAAGATGGCATTTCTATCCATATTTAGTCTTTACAAAACAGAATCAGAGGCTTCAATTTATTCCAGTGTGATTGTTGCAGACAGCATATAAAATAAAGTTCCTTATCCTTGGAGATAAATCCAATTAAAGCAATCTGCCTACAGCAGAGAAGAGGAGAGATATATTGTAATTCAGGTTGAGTGGAATTTTATGATAGGTCTGATGCAGAATCTCTTAAACTAGTAAAATTATCTCACAACACATTTTAGTCTAAAACATTTAGAGACACACACACATAGAGGAGTATTATGCTCTCTTTTATAAAAAGCCTTATTATGTAATAGCTTGCCTGAAGACGGTGAAGGTGATGGTCTTTTCCTGTGAAGCACAGTGTGGCTGAATTCTTCCTCCATGATCTAGAAACAAATGTAACATATCACTTCTATGTCTGGGCTAGCTTTCAACAAGAGTAGTGACTCCAAGGTAGAGTCTCACTCTATATTATATACAAGTCAGTAGCACATTCTGGTAGCTCAAGGCAGGAGGGAACACACATCTTGTTTTTAATCTTTTCCTGGGAAAAGTAAGAAAAGCAGAATTTTTTACTAGACAATTTCTGCCCTCTCAGTCGTCATCTCTTTAGGGCTCATCCCTTAAATGTGACGACAGTGGGCAAAGCCAAGGAGACACATTTCTAGTATAAGGTAATCTAACAAGGGAATAAAATAAAATCAGGCATATTAAGGCCACTAGCAGCTACTAGTTAGGATGTCTACATATCTCCTCCACCATCAGATATCTGTATATCATTTGCTGGGAAAGATGAGATGGAAGGTGCAGCTGAACTTGTCCCTTGCTGTGGGATTTCCTTTGGGACATCTGGTTCACCACTATGTGAAGAGAATGGTGTATTTAGGTAGCCCTTTGGTCTGATCCAACATGGCTCTCATTATCTTCTTATGAGAAAGTGGGAGATGGCTTATCCATGGGAAGCGTATGGCTTATCTTCTTTGGATTAAATCACTTTATAGTTCCCTCAGCCACAGCAGCCACTCACCTCAGGGGGTAAATATTTCCTTATTTGTTTCTCCAAAAATGGCTTTTTTAAAATGGAGTTGATAGAAGGGCGATCTCTTGAAGATGTTTTAAACAAATGAGATATTAAACTTCTTAGGTCATATGAATACTTTGTAGATACTGGTACAAAATGGCCTCTACAGATCTTTAGCACAAGCTGGGGTAAATTGTTGCCTTCAAACTGTCATATAAAAATAAAGTCATTAATAGTGAAATGCTGTCATAAACAGATAAGTTTAAAAGTGCTATGAGAGAGTGTAAATTGAACTAGGGAGTCCTGGAGCTAGACCCGATTGTTCCTCAATAACAATGGAATAATTGAGACTTGTGAACACACATGTAAGTCCCACTGAATCAGTGGGTCTACTCTGCTTGGGGCTATCAACTGGATTTAGCTTTTCACCTTAAAGTATGCGTACCTGGGCTGTCCCCCCTGTGAGATGCCATTTCATTCTTTAATCTCAAATTCTATATACTGTACAAAGTATGAATGTCCACAATATTTGTTTATCATACAGCTATAAAATAGCTGCAAATTAGCTAACCTGATATTGAAAGCTAAATTGCACTGATTTTATTAATTAAAAGTATTTTGAAATAGATTTTTATTTTTGCCTGTCAGGGCCAACTGAGAGCCTGACAAAATAATAACAGTTCTGACCATTAGAAACACAATAAGGATGGAGACAGCCTAATTTTCCTTAAAGATGAGTTCTACAACTGAAATGCTGCTACAGAAAAATCCCTGGTTTGTTTACCAACCAAGCTAATCTATGAGGGTGGGAGTAAGACCATCACTAAAGATCTCAGATCTTTTATAGTTATGATTTCAACAACTGTCAGTAAATATGTATTCTTAGTAAAAAAAATTATATTCAATGATGGAAGAACATGCAGTCTGACAATGTACTTACAGGGTGCTTTAAAGTGCAGAGCTCATACAACACACAGCCAAGTGACCATATATCTCTATTAAAAAAAGAAGAGTATCAGTAGAAAGAATTTAGCAAATGAGTCAAGCAGACAGCCAAAATGGTCTGCGCCAGGACCACACTGCTGCCGATCGAGCCAGGACCATGGCAACCAATGCACTTGGCCCCAAGCTGGGCTGTTGCTGTGGTCCTGAACCGGTCACTTAAAAGGAGCTGGGTTTATTTCTGCTCCTTTTTGAGCTGGTTCCTTTCTCTTGGAGCAGCATCAGGGAGCCTTCCAGCTGTGTTTGGGACATGTGTCATATAAACTCCACGCCCCCAATGCGGTCCAACGGTGGACCTTTTGGCCTGTCTGTTGGAGGCCACTGCAACAGAAGCATTCATCTCAATTCAGCATTAACTAATTCTAAACATTCTATTTGAATTGATATATTTCATTAAAAGGAATAATAGAATATAATCTGTTTGCTTAATCTGGGAATCAGTAAAATGAGAGGAAGTAATTTGCTGATGTAAAATAGCAATATTGTGATTAATTATGTTTTTAAAGAATTATTTGAACTAAAAACAAATTGTGCCCTCCAGAGGCTGTTGGACATCAATTCCCGTTCCCGATAGTCCTTGCCAGCTCAGGCAACAGTGAGGAATGCTGGGAGTTTGGAGCCAACAACAGCTGGAGAATGGCATATTGTCCACCACAGTACAGAGTAACAAAGAATTTCAATTATAAAAGAGATTGTGGTTTTGTGCCTTCAAGTCACCTGTTGATTTATGGTGGCCCCATGAATTTCATAGGATTTAGTTAATTTCTACAGTGCTTTGTCTTTATTACTAAAATCTGTGTGTCTGTTGGTGTAGATTTGTCAAAGATGGCTCTTTTTAAAATTGCTCTTATGGTTATGACCATTTTCTGATTACTAGAGCAAAGCACAAACATAGAACTGCCTAGAAATTTTAAAAGTAGAAGAGTGATATATAAGAAAGGTGTTACAAACATTAGAACTACCTTAAGACACATTAAGTCATGAAGCTCTGAGGTATTCGTGTATGCCCTTTTCACTATATGATCTAAATATATCAAACAGGAACATTATAGCACTTACGTTTTATTGTTATATGGCTTGTTCTCACAGATCTCAGGTGATAAATAATACGGAGTTCCTACACATGTGCGTGCAAATTCCATAGTGCTAGAGAAAACCGAGATGATAAAATTGAACAATAAATTTATCTCATTAAGTAGGGAATTTGGAGTTGGGGAAGCAACTAAATATTAAGAAAAAGTGTCCATTGAAGTTACATATAGTGAACTGATGGTTCAATTCATCATTTAGAGTTCATAGGAACAAAATATAACAGAATAGACTTTTCAGTATCTATACTGTCTGGAACAATACTGACTTAGCACTAAAGTGATTAACATCGGAAAACCACAAAATCATGTTTACTTGCTCAATGTTCTCGCAATCCCAAAGTCTCCAAGTTTTGCTATCATTCCATTATTGCTGAGAAAAATGTTCTGCAATCAAAGAAAACAGTACGCCATGGTTAAAAGCAGGCACACTTTATGGCTCAGCAGTGAAAAACAATCTCCCAGTATTACCTGTGCTTTTACATCTCTGTGCAGAATCTTCCTGTCATGTATATGCTTCAGTCCTAAGGAGATTTGCACAAACCATCCCAAGATCTACAGACAAAGATACAATGTCAATATTTTGTAAAGCACAAACACTGGCATTGTGACAGGAATGACCAAATTCTGCCCCCCTCCAGAAGTGACAGATAACATCTTCCATAATTCTATGCTGTCTGGGGATTATAATAGTAGTCTAACACCGTAGTACTCCAAGTGGTTGTTCATGTACTGGTGTTGGACTACAAGCCATGAGCTGTTGGTCTGTGGCAGGTTTCCAGGGCATTAGAGGAATACAGTGATAATATGGCACAAATATGGCACCACTCCCTTGCAGATTTGAAAAAGCAACTGCTGGTCCACCACATAAAATAGCTTGAGAAACATTGGGTAACACCAGGTTGGAGATGGCAAGTGGAAAGGAAGTATTTATGTCTGCCTTTATATATTTAGATATTATACATGCACACACATGCTCACATATATACTGTAGCAATATCCATGATATTTATACTATTAGGATATACATTACCATGTGCTACAAGAACACTAAATAAAAGAAAATGTAAGCTAGGATATAGATCACTTTCTTTCTGTTTTAATTTATTGAAGGGACACGAGTAAAAGTTAAATGAGTTAAAACTTACCTTGTCCTCTTCAAACAGCACTCCATGTTGCATTTTAATCCTCTTCATTAAGTCACCTCCATCACAATATTCCATAATAATGTACAACTTATTTTTTTCTACAATAAAACATATCAGTTTCTGAATAAATTATTTTATTTATATATATAGAATCATAGAGTTGAAAGAGACCTCAAGGGGCCATCCAGTCCAACCCTCTGTTGTGCAGAAATAAACAATCAAAGCACTCCCGGCAGATGGCCATCTAACCTGTTTAAAAACCTCCAAAGAAGGAGACTCTACCTCTCTCTGAGGGAGTGTGTTCCACTGTCAAACAACTCTTACTGTCATGAAGTTCCTCTTAATGTTTAGGTAGAATCTCTTTTCCTGTAATATAGCAATTAACTGCTTTGACTGCAACTTGTACAGCAATAGTAAACTTAAGCACGGTACAGCCTGCCCCTTTTCGCGCTGCAGTCCCAATCCAGCATTTTTTCAGGCCAAAAAGAAGTGGCAAAATGCCTGGAAAAGGGGTGCCCTTGCGCCTTAGGCGCCCACGGTACCCTGACGCTAAAGAGGAGATAGGGGAGGCCACCGTGGCCCTTTATTCTCTGCATCGTTGGCATGGCCATTTGGTTGCCACGCCAATAATGTTTCAGAGCTCCTTTCCGCGCTGCCATAAGCACCCTGGGGCGCCGCAGATATGTCATGCACATGCCGCATCGTTTGAAAGCAGCGCATACATGTCATCATTACGCACCCCATGTGGATGGCACCACATAACAATGGCGCCCTCCACAAGAACTAGGGCTCTGGAGTGTGTGGTTGGTGCACACTACCGAGCCCTAGTATTGGCGCCACTACGCGCCTTTTTGCCCATCTGTCTCGGGCCCATATCAAAACCATAATCTGGTGTATTGCTTATTGTTCAAACACCTTCTCTATTTTGTTATTTAAAAGTGCTCAGTTGTTTGCAGTCTATTATATATAATCATTATCCCGTTTGGAATAATGTCAGTCTCTTAGAGCTTCAGTACCTAAGAGATGTATTATATAATGAATAGATTAAGTGCTCAGTCTTTCCAGTAAAATAAGACTTGAGTTTGTCCACCTCTTGAACCCACATTGGATGGCCAGATTAAATAGAAGTATACAAATTAAAAAAAAGAACACCTGTAGAAACTGCCACCTATACTGAATGTACAAGACCTTTGTCCTTTTGCATCTGTCCACCCACCACCAACTTCTTCTCTAGTGGTACTGGCATCAGGGTAATCAGAAGTGCCTTTTAACCTTATGCAAAGGAGATCACTTTACAAGACGCCACTTAGAACGCTGTGAAATGAGCTACATCTGAGAGTGCTTTTACCTCCACAAGTTGGTTGGAGAGGAGGCTAAACCATGTCAACAGCAAAATCACTGCTCCTGGAGTGAAAGGTTAAAAAAAATTGGGGGTCAAATGACACTTTCACAGGGTTGCCTAAGAGCATCGGAAAACACATATTTCCAATGGTCTTAGGAACTGAGACACCGCTCCTCTATCTGGGGAGTCACCACAACATGAGGAACTGTATTAAAAGGTCGTGGCATTAGGAAGGTTGAGAACCACTGTTCTAGAGCCAATTTCTAGCCCCACGGAGGAGCAGACCCACTGAACTAATTGGATTTACATAGGCCAGACATTTTAACCTTTCACTCCTGGGAAACAAAGGATCTATGAAGGAATCCATACAAAATAACAGAACAGTCAAAAGATAAAAACTGACCTTGAATGGAAGTGTAGAAGGTTACTATATTAGGGTGCTTCAACCGGGCTAGAAGGGCGACTTCTTTCTGAGATGATTCTTTCTCTTTTCTTGGCATCTATTTCAGTTTTAAAAACAAGATTATTTTGATTTTTTAAAAAGTATATATATAAATAATGAAATATCTTTTAGTAGAAGAGAGCAACTTGTGATCTTGCTATCTAGATGCCAAGCCGCAACTCTTGTTAGTCCTAAGCAGCATAGCCAATGGTAAGGAATGATGGGAGTTGCAGTATAACAACATTTGGAGAGCCAAATGTTCCCCTCTATAGTTTTAGAGTATCTTGCATGCAGATAACAAAAATATAACAAAACCACAAAACACGAGAAGAAAAACCATACCATACAATGACATTTGGGAGGGGCTTTATAATTAAAAATTAAAAGGCAACATGAGACCTGAATCAGGGAAGCAAAATATACTGTGTATAAGTATACTTAATCCGCAAAACACACACCAGTAAAACTGGCATTTTATGAACAGAATATGCACAGCTTGTCTATAACTGCAATTTATCATTGCTTACTTCTATCCCTAAGAAACAAGGAAGGATTTGCTTTAGTTTTCTAGGAATGTAATTCGTTTAATTTATTTTCTGTGACTAGTAAACTGGGGGAAGTAGTACAGTGAGGAACATTGGGCCTCCAGAAGTCCTCAGACTGAGACTATGGCAGTTGTTTCACCAACATTTGGATGACTAAACCACCCTTACAGGTTTACACCAGGTCCCATTTATATTTAAATAGTTGGATTTTTATGGTTTTATTATATTAAGCCACTCAAAGATGATTCACTTTATCATAGACTACAAGTACTTTAACACACAAGCAAATGTAGGACTGAGAAGCAATGGCAATTTACCTTTGTTAAACTGATTTCCTTGATAACACATAGTTGATTATCCTCCTTTCCATGGGCTAAGAAAACTTTGCCAAAGGATCCCTCCCCAATCATTTTAATTATTTCATACTGATCCATGGTACTTTATTTTAGAAAAACACCTGAAAGATAAGGTTACAGTGATGAATATCTACAGAGACACCTGTGATATCTTTGTGTTCATTACTAATTCATTCATTCATTATTCAGATGTTTTCTTAATGTAGTTTGACCAGTGTAACATAAACGGAAGTCTTCCCCACAAATAATGAAGAACATTGGTACTCACCAAATGTAGTCACAAGAGCGCAATGCTCATCTTGATTACAAGTGGAGAACCACGTTGTATATAACTGCATAACTAGAGAGAGAATAAGAATGTCATTATTTCCAATGAATTAACTTGCACTTAACTATGGTATCCCAACATACAATGTGTGAGAAAGACCCCTTTGACACACAAGCAGAGAATAATCCATCCTATCCTGTTGATCCATACATGCAACTTTAATTAATCTATAGTTTAAAAAAATACATACATGCACATGGTTTATGGTGTTGTCTGAGGGTATATGATATAGCCACCTATTGAAACTAAACAGATCTGTCATTGCATGGATGGGAGATATTTTGGGAACCTCTCGTATATTACCTTATGTTCCATGATGGTGGCGGGGGGGGGGGATTAAATAAATAAAACAGTGAAGGCAATGTGTGGCCTTCAAAATGTTGTCAGATGAAGCCTGCCTCCACCATTTCTCACCAGACTAGAACTGATGGGATTTGTAGTCCAACATCTGGAAGGCCACAGATTGTTCACTCCTAACATAAACAAAATACGTACATGAAACTAGAGTAGTGTGCAAGTCTCTCATATGTAGGAAGAGAGTTCGAGAAAAATGGTGGGCATTTTATATTTATTTATTTGTTTGTTTATTCTATAGTGTTGGCATTTAGTTTTAAGGTGAAAGGGATAAGTGTGTGTGAATGTGTGTGTGTGTGTGTGTGTGTGTGTAATTTTTATTTTATTTAGTTATGTATGTATTATGTATTTATGTATGTATTCTATTGTAACCCGCCTCGATCCTTTTGGAAAGGCGGGATATAAATAATAATAATTATTATTATTATTATTTATATCCCACCTTGTTGTTGTTGTTGTTGTTGTTGCTATTTACAAAGCCACACTGGGCATCAGGGAGGGAGGGGAAGGGGGCTTACTTCTGAGATTTACCACACAACAGACAGGGATGACGTCACACCCAAAGATAAAAAGAACCTGTTGCCCCGCCCCCTCCTTCCCTTCAAAGCCCAGGGGCTTTTCCCTGGAAAGGAGGCCTAGAGCAGAAACCGCTGGCTCGCGCTCCCTCACGCGCAGGTTTCCATGGTGACGGGAAAGCGCGCGCTCTCTCTCTCACTCCTCCTCTCCTCCCCCCTCCCTCCTCGTTCACTCACGGCTGAAGGCGCCCTTTCAGACTTGAAAGGGGAGGGGGCGGGGTCACATAACGGTCCTAACGGTCGCAAGTGGGGAGACTCGGGTGCGGGTTCAATAAAGTCTCCCTTCTTCCTCCATTCACACCCCCCCACGAGGCCCCGCCTCCTTCAGGCCCCGCCTCAAGGGCTGACCTGATCCACCTCAGAGCAGAAGTATTGACTAATAGGCATGTCCTTTTTCCCCTCAAGGAATGATAATAATAATAATGATAATAATAATAAATGTATTTATATACCGCCTTTCCAAAAAGGTCAAAGCAGTTTACAAAACGACATAAAATACATAAATGAGTTACGTGAGCAAATAAAACACCTAAGCAGTACATAAGGAATACACACTACAATTCCATCCCTCATCCCTTAACTAAAATACAACCATCATTAAACATGATGCCCTGGGTTCTAGCCTTCTGTCCAGGAGAGGATTCCCAAATGTCCTCCATTTTGAGCATGACTCAACAGGGATTTATATATTATAGGAGTGTTTTGAGTTTTTGTTTTCTGCCCAGGAGGGAATTCCAAAATGTCCTCCATTTTGAGCATGACTCAGAAGCAGGGTTTTACATTTCCAGGAGTGTTTTTAATTAATAATAAATAATAATAATTTTTATTTATATGCCGCCTTTCCCACAAGATCGAGGCGGCTTACAACATCAAAAATAATATAAAATACAGCACACAGTTAATCCCATTAATCCCACCTCCCAAACCATACTATAATAAAATAATTAATGGAGGACATTAATCCAAAATGTCCTCCATTTTGAGCCTGCCTCAGAAGCAGGGATTTACATTTCTAGGAGTGTTTTGAGCTTTTATTTTCATCCAGGAGGGAATTCCACAATGTCCTCCATTTTGAGTCTGACTCAGAAGCATGTTTACATTTCTAGGAGTGTTTGGAGCTTTTATTTGGGTTGTCCTCCCATTTTTCTCAGCTGTCCTCTCTGCCAAAGGGGAGGGAACAGGGTGACCAGAGGTCCTCCTTTTTACCCCTAGGACCTGTCCTCCATTTTCAGCCTCCTTCTGTCCAGGAGGGATTCCAAAATGCCCTCCATTTTGAGCCTGACTCAGAAGCCTGGGTTTACATTTCTAATAGGATGTTTGGGGCTTTGTTATCAAGTCTGGAATTTTATAAAAATACCCCCAAAATCCCTATCCCAAAATGCATCTGTGGAGGTAATCAGGTGGCCCCTTTTCCCTGGCATCACTTGATCATAGAGGCCTCCAAGCAAGTTCTGCATCCATAGGGTGAAGTATGTCTCCTGATGACCCTAATGGAAAGGCATTATGGGAGCTGTCCTTTGGCTGCCATGACCTGAAAGCGGAGAGACCACGTAGGCAGCAGCCTTACTTAGGAGTTGCAAACAGGAAAGATTCCTTCACACCTAGGAGACAGATTTATGACTGGGAGATGTTTCACAGACACAAGCCATTCCGGCAACAATAGTTTTCCCATGGCTGGGGATGCCTATGGATCAAGTGATGTGTAAATTTGGTTTACTTTGATGTAGGAGAAGAGCCTCCACTGGCTACGTGACTAGGAACCTATAAAAAGTCCAGTTTTTCCTTTGTTCGAAGTTCCATGTTAGAATTCAGACAGGCTTCATGTCAGTCTGAGTTCTGATATAGTTCCAATCCACTCCCCCTCCTTCCTTCCCCTCCGTGTTGCTGAGTCTTCATCAATCTGGACCTGGAGCACCACCAATACAGGTGAATATAACCATTAGAAAAGCCTCATGTTATCTATCCAACGCTAACTTACTATATTCCTGAGTTCTTGGATGATTGTGCGAGTGTATGATTGTCTTATGTGTGAATGAATAATAAACAGTATTCAGTTTTCATAAAACTTGTCTCTGTTGACCTATTTACCTTGGCTACCTTCGTATACATAGGATAGAGACCGCTCCTCTGTTTGAGCTAATGATAAATTCCCCAGACCAAGGTCTCCTTATTTACAGCTTGTATTTGGGTCATGTCCTCCCATTTTTCTCGGCAGTCATCCTCAGAAGCATGGATTTATATTGATATGATAAACAAATATAAAATGCCCTCCATTTGGAGCATGACTGAGAAGAATGGGTTTATATTTATAGAATAAAAACCAAATAAATATACAAATGCCCTCCATTTTCTTGAATATCCTCCATTTTGTGATGCCCTGCCCTCCTTAGTGATGAGGACATCTGGACACCCTGAATCAGAGCCTCCTCACAAATGTCTTATTTACCCACATCAAGCATCCCCAAAACTTGAAATCGTACCTATTGAAATTAAGGGCGTTTGAAATTAGAAAACCCCATGAGAGGGTCACTCTAAGTCAGGAGCAACTTGAAGGCACGCAACAACAAACTGCATTAATTCTGCAGTGTAGATGCAACCTTAAGGGGTCTTCTTCTTAGCAATCATTAAGAGACTGTTTTCTGTTACTTTGTTTTTTATTTATTTAAGAATGTTTATAAACCGATTACATCTGACCATTTCAAAACCATGCAACAATAACAGGACACACAAAACAAAACAGTATATAAAAGTTACAATATTTATTTTAAAAAATGGTGCAAAAATTTTGCAAAAATAGGCAAGTATAGTGTCTGAATGATGCAAATGACCCATGTTCCATATGGAAAGGGGTTTATTTGGTTTTATTGGGACACTGGAAGGATTTTGTTTCTCATATAAGATTCATCTCTCACCTTTTCAGACAAACTCAGTGCAGATTAACAAAATTACCATCACTGCAAAAGAACTGCAACAATTCAGTGTAAAAACATAGAAGCCACCTTATACAACACAGGTGGGCCCAGGAACTGCCAAATACGGTAGATATGACCTCCATACTCCCCAGTGTGCATTTAGGGGCATTCCTGAGCAACCCCCCTAAAATATAACTTTGATCCTAAGGGGGCTGCACTTGATAGAAAACTGGATTTGGGGCCAAGTGGAAGCTCAGTAACCATTAAAGAGTGTGAAGGATGCAAAGGGACCTTGTAGCACCTTTGAGACTAACTAAGAGTAAGAAGTTGGTAGCATAATCCTTTTTTTGGTTCAAAACACACAGCAGAAATAACCCAGTTTGAAACCACTTTAACTGCCCTGGTTCAGTGCTAGGGAATCCTGGTAATTGTAGTTTATTGTGGCACCCAAGCTCTCTGGTAGCTCTCCCAAAACTACATACAGTTCACAGAATTCCCTATCATTGAGCCAGGGCAGTTAAAGCAGTATTAATTATTTCTGCAGTGTGTTCTGGACCACAGATTTAAGTCTATTTCATCAGATGCATGGATTTTAAAACAGTTTGCATTGTCAGTAATCCTGCTGTCTGTAGAATTTAAAAGTAATTAGTGTCACACATCTGAGAAAGTAGACCAAGTCTATGGCGGGGTACAGACTGCCCAAAAGGGTGCCTTGTTTTGCCGCGCAAGGAAGCCGCAGCAGACAAACTGCACAGCTTCCTCGCACAGCAAAAAGAACCTGCAAAAAGTGGGTTCTTTCTGCAGCGCCCTTGTGATGCCGCAGTGCGCCAATGGCACACTCACGTCACAAGGGGTGCGACATGCGGACACTAAGCATCCGTCGCATCAAAATGGCGGCACCTGTGTGTACAGGGCACCGCCATTTTGACTCCCTCGTTACGTGCTAGGGGTGAGGCACGTATGGGCGGTGCACCCTTGGCCAACCCCTAGCACGTGACGAGGGCGCACTATAGGCCCGTCTAGATCGGGCCATAGAAAGCTTAATGCTACTAACCTCTTTCTCTGTTAGTGTCAAAGGTGCCACAGCATCTCTTTGCATACAAAACTAGATTAACACAGCTGTGTCTTTGAGTCTTAAGGAATGTAACTCTGTATTTCAAAAAGCATCATATAGATCTAATCGAAAAACAGGTTTAATTTATTTTAGTGCCAACTACACCTGGCTACTGTAATTTCAGTACTATTATTATATGCTGTTTCTGCGTTGTTACTGTGTGTATGTTTTTCATGTAAGAAATGTACATTTCAGTACTTTTAAGGAAAAAAATTAAGAAAACTGTTCACATTTTTTCCTAAAATACTGTATTTTTCATGCCAAAAAAAACCCTGAAATCAGCTTAATCAGTATATAATTGTTGGCTGTCTGAAGAATCCATCTGGAATCACTGTTATGAATGACATATTCTTTCCAATCATTCTCCTGTATTTTTGCATCAACTACAGATTAACCAACAGTACTTTTTTTAAAAAAGTTCAATTGTTCAGTTATTCAGTCATTTCATTTTGGTCATCCTTTTCAGTTCAGCAACCCAGTCTGGATCATCTTCTGCTTCAAAATCCCTACAAAAAGAAAGTGGAAATGTCAGATTTCACTGTAATGTTTGGAGGAGGGGAATAAATCTAGAATTACAGAACAAGAAAGGCCTCTACTTTCTTAGGATGAATGTCCAATATCTACAATATCCAGCAATCCTATAGAGTCTATAGACTATATAATCTTTCTGAAAAATTAGTTCTGCTGTGCAGCCATTATAAAAGCAAAATGAGTGTTTTAGTTAGCCAACCTATAGCTGCTTCAGGTCAGTATATAAACACTGCCTCTTTCTCAGGTCTCAGTTAAATTAACAAACATTTGGAACCAGGCATTATTTTCTGCTTGGGGCAGTGCTTTAGATATCTGAAAGGAACAGCAATGTCATAGGTCTAAATCCGGATTAAGACTGCTTTAACTGCCCTGGCTCGATGCTAGGGAATACTGGGAACTGTTGTTTTGTGGGACATTTAGCCTTCTCTATCAGAGAGATCTGGGACCACAATAAATCACAACTCCCAAGATTCCCTAGCACTCAGCCAGGGCAGTTAAAGCAGTCTCAAACTGGATTATATTTGCAGTGTGTTTTGGACCTAAATTGCTTCTTAGAGAAATTCTTTTACATCATACATCTGCTTTATTATTCTCTTCTTAATCATCTGTTTGTAGTCATAGGGCATAATCTACAAATGGCTAGTACTATTCTCTACCAATGCCACCGCTAACTGATGACCAAGCACTTGGCTTCCAAAAACTGCATGGACCACTGTCCCTCTAACAGCCACAGCGCTCCATGGCCCATATATTTCTACATGCCGCTAGTGATGCTCTTCCCATATTGTATGTTCCAATTGCAGTAAGTGATACTGTATTGAAGATTACTCATGAGATGTTTTATACTGTTTGCAAGTTTCAGGAAACGCTTATCACTAGATTGAATGGGAAATGGCTTATGGAGAGGGGGATCTGAAAATCCATACACACCAACTCTTCCACATGGCCTTCATCAAATACTGTAGCAGTTTTGTAAGGCAATGATGTTTGAATATGATATGATACTAATGTAAAGAGATTACTAGAAAGCTCCATTCTTGTAGTAATCATGTCAGTTTTTAAAAAGTCCTGGTTTTCTGAGCAACCATTATCACACATGGTTGCAATCCTGCAACAGGCTGCTGCTGCCATCATGTTCTCTTTCTGACTCTTAATTCTGCCTCACTGCCCTATCTTGTACCCAGCAGCATGCCTTTCAGTTTTGTTTTGTTTTTAATTTCACACAATTCCAGAGCTCTGCTATTGTGACTGGTATCTTTTAAAAAAACAACTAAAATAGAAATAAAATGAAATAAAGGGAATCAGCTTGCTTGGAAATAGCTAGAGGGAAGGGGGAAAGGAGGAAATATTGACATCATGTGACTTCTAATATCACATGTGGCCTGGCAGCAGTGTTTCGCACCTCGGGAACAGAGTGGCTGCATGCTCATTGATGGGTTTCTCCCATCAGTAAAAAGGGATGCAGCATAGGTCAGAGACAGCAGCATGTGATGAGTATTGCCAAAGCTGCTTTTTTCCAGGTCTAATTGTGGTTTAAAAGCAGCATGCAGTAATCTTCTTAGTCAAGTTTGATATAAAGAAAGTGTTAAAACAAAAAGAAACTGCAATAATAAACTCTGTGTCAACATACGTGTCTTCATCATCTGATCTAGGTTCAAGTCTCTCTGTATCCTCCATAATTATGTCCCCATCTGGCTCATCAGATGCTTCTGTGTCTTCAGTAAGTGGTCCTTTCAGTAGGTCATCTGAAGCTGTAACATTAAGAAAATGAAATAAAAACAGGATTCCCATCCTCAAAGATAAGAAAACTAAACTTTGGTGTAAAAATCAGTATAAAGTATAAGGAAAATGCACAGCTCATTTTTCACTTCCTGTTTTCTCATGTAAAAGTTTCCATCCCATGAAGGGGTTCAAGCTTGTATGTGTGTCTAGAAATCTCTTGTTCTGAACTACCCCCCTAATCTTAGTATCAGAATATATATAACTTCCATCTTCTCTATTAAATTTCCACCATCACATCCAAAGGCTCATTTAACTCCTGCCTAATTTTAATACGCACACAGTTTCTTATCATTTTTAAAAAATGCAAAACTTATTAAACCAAAACTGCCAGGGGCTCTAGGGACTGGGGCTGGCACACATGCTTATCTTATCAGTTTGTTCTTTCTATCCCTTCTAAGTTTTGCTAGAGTTATAGTTTGCCATTATGTCTGAACTACAGCAAACTTTTGTTGGCATTATCTTAGAATGCTCCAAAACATCAATGCAGCACTTCAACAGCAAACTATGGTCACAGGAAACAGAGGAGGGAAGGAAAAAAGACAAAAAAGCATGTGATCCCACAGAAAAGTCTTGCTGGGAAATGTAATTTTTAGAGGGGGGCAGCCAGTTTTGGAGGAAAGCAAGCTGTTGAGCTCCTAATTGGGAAAAAAAAAAAGAATTATCTGCACACTTTGGTAGAAGATGCTTCTCTCGTATTACTTTCATTTTGCTTAAAAGGCTTGAACTGAATTGGAATGTGTCTGCAGCAGTAATGCAAATGCTGAGTTCATATAAATCAATAAAAAACAAATGTCCACAAGTACAATAGGAGGAATGAATATGAATTGAAAATACCTGAACATACAGACAAAGTCTGAAATGAAATAACCGTGCTGAACACAGTTGTGACTGTTAAAAAAAAATCAAACTTTCTTCTTCAGTGTCTTCTTTCATACAAACTGCTCCAGCTATTTAAGTTGTGAAACAGCAACCAAGAAATCTTTCAGCTAGAAACACAAATCCTGTGTGCTGTTCCTGGAATATCCACTACATTGTATTGGCATCCCAAGTTAGAGGTTCTATTAACAAAATTCATTCAATTTCAGACGGAGTTCAATTGCTCATATTCACACAGAAACAACATCCAACACATGGAGCTGTGCTGGCACAATCTTGGCAGACATTTAGTATCCCAAAGGTAATATAATCAGCCCCCAACATTTTACTATGACCAGTTGCTCTCTCACATATCCCTGACACTCTCACTTCTGTTTACCCCCCCCCCCCCCAAAAAAAAGGAAGAGGATATACCCTACAGCCAAAACAGGGAAAACTACTATGATGTGCTGTGAAGAGTATCAGATTTTCCGTTCTTTTTCAGGAATTGTTGCATTACACTTCTCTTTCTCTTTTTAATTTAATAGTTATCTGAATTTAGAACAACAGTGAATGATGGAACAGTGTCCTCAGAGGCTTCAACAAAATAAATATCACATTATGTAAAAGTATTAATGTTATTTTATCGTATCTAAACTTTATTTTACAAAATAACCAACATCACCTGGATACAATTCATTTTGATGACATTGTCCAAAAAGGTAATACCAGATTAATCACCCAGCCACTATTTTTGCCAGAGTCATGATCTGTGCTGTTAAAATAAAAACCACACCAACCAGTGTATGTCTATAGAGTCTTGCATCTAAAGTTCTGCCAATATTCAAAGAACTATGATGGTCTTCAGTGTTAGAGTACTGTTATGTTGTGATTTACCTGCTTTGTAGATTGTGTATGTTTTAAAAGCTAAACTAATATCAGCATTGTGGAGAATGTTCAGCAAAGTTTCAGGAGGTTCCTTAGACCACTGCTTACGCACAATGTTTTCATCATATTTTCTCTCACAGCCACCTAATCACAAAAACAACAAACATTAAACTGCTAGAAAAGGAACCCATACAAATTCATTATAAGTAAAACTCACTCAGAAAAAAAATCAAAGAGGATATGTTATTTTGTGTCAGAGATAAAATAATTGGGGTCTGGGTATAAGGTTACTACTTTCCCAGCTTTTTATGTGCAAATATGACTGCTCTCCATGAATGTTTATGTCTCAGTTAATCAGTTTTTAAATTACTGCACATGGTGCTAGCCATATTCTAACACAAAGGAAAGCTTAACAAGAGTTTAAATACAGTTACTATTGTGAGGTATTGTGGCCACAGTTTATAATTATTTGGGAACATTTTATAAAACTGCACTGTAAGCATAGAGCTGCTACTTATAATTATTTTAGTATGTGTAAAATAAAAGGACTATCTGTCAGTAATTGAGCCTTTTTCTTGCAAAGTACTTCACAAATGGATTTAGTAAGAATAGGTTGAAAGTAAAGTAGTAGATCAGAGAGACCTATGTTCAAATCTCAACTCACCCACAAAGCCCACTGAGTGACTGTGGTTCAGGCACTACCTCTTATCACTTAAGACTCCTTAGACTCACACAGTTATTGTGAGAATAACAAAGGTAGGGATTATGCATGTCATCTCAAGCTTCTTGAACAAACAGTGTAATAAAAATAAAATAATACATTTCTGTGTAAAAATAGATCCCATAAAGTTGAGAATCAACAGATTTAAATTTTATTGAATTTGACAAACTTATTTATGTTAGCCTTTGCAGGTTTGGGAAAAACTTGCATAACATCATTTTTGAGATGTCTGCTGTTCGTTGAACAGCCAACCTAAAACCCCATTTAAGACCTAATGAAATAGTGGAAAATCTCCCAAATAAATCCATCTCACTCTGTACCTACCTATCAACCCTTTGTATTTGAACAAAGCTACATCAGGCAACATTTCTTGAGAAACTAAATGTTTACCCATTGCTTTGCCTGTGCCATTTCTACCATGTGTATACTGTGGATTACTATAAATGGGCAAAACTCAGTCATCACAGGTCAGCATGGGCCCAGCTTTTCCAAGAATGTGGAGAGAAAAGACCAAGCAGCGTGATTCACATATTATCCATATACTGCAGTCTTCCCACCAACTGGTTTCCCTTCTCTCCACAACTTTCCTAATTTTATTTTGAAGGACAGCAACTAGTAGGAAAGACGGGAAAAAGTCATACTGAAGCAAGTTATTATAAGCCAAGCTGAAATTTGGAGGATAGTTTCTCTCAGCCCACAGCTGCCTAATTTCTTACCATAATGAACACTCCATTTTGAAAAAGGGTGTAAATTCTGAAATGTGCCATAACTGCCTGTAAAGGTAAAGGTTTCCCCTTTGAAAAGGTTGTCAAGTCATGTCCGAGTACAAGGGGCAGCGCTCATCTCCATTACTAAGCCAAAAAGCCAGTGTTGTCAAAGACGACTCTGTGGCCATGTGGCCAGCATGACCACATAGAAAACTGTTACCTTCCCACTGAAGTGATGGGACAGAACTTGGGCTTCGAACTGCCGACCTGCGGATCTTGCAATCATCAGAGTCAGAATTGCCTGTAAATAATAATTGGCTGTAATAACAAATAATGGAAAAATATTTCCAGAAATAATTGGTTCCTAGCAGAAGATTGTTTTACTGGTTTACCTCTGCAACTTCTTTTTACTTTTCTACCTTTTTATTGTTTTATAGCCAAAACCATGATACATAAAGAAGGGGTTCAAATTATTATCCTACTGTTTTGGGAGTCTTAGGCTGCTGCCACACTAAAAAATTAATGCAGTTTGCTACTACTTTAACTGTCATGGGATCATCTGGTGGCTAAAAGATAATATAGGTGCAAGGTATGCCTCCCTCTTAAAAAATCTTCTTTTTTTAACCACCTGTTTAACCTCTTTTGGGGAACCCCCCCCCCAGCAAGCTTTGCATTTCTTCTACACACTAAACTAGACAGAGATTATACACCAAGGCAAATAACCTGTATGTGTGTATACATACACTGGTACCCCGGGTTACGAAATTAATTCGTTCCGCCGCCGCTTTCGTAACCCGGGATACTTCGTAAGCCGAATAGCCCATAGGCGCTAATGGGGAAAAAGCCGCGGCTGCGCCGCGGCTCCATTTAAAACAGCGCCGGGGTTTTTTTGTAACCCGAAAAAACCTTCGTAAGCCGAAACAATAAATCCCTATGGGATTTATTCGTATCCCGAAAATTTCGTAACCTGGGTATTTCGTAACCCGGGGGACCAGTGTATATGTTTTATACACAGACATAAACAAACAGATAATTTCTTACTTGTTTCTTCCTTGGTTGTAATACTAGAAGAAAGTAAAGGTGCATTTTCCAAGATGTTCATCAGTGTAGTGGATCTTCCTGTTTCCCACTGTCGTCTCTGTGGCTTTCGTAAATCAGCTCCTGGGGAGGTTTTATGATATGTTTTATGATACTTCACTTGTGTCTTCAACCATTTCTGTACTCCATCAGACAGCTCAGTCTCATGCACATGTACAGTCGACCCTCCACAGACCCCCTTATCCACAGATTCAACCATCCATGGCTTGAAATATTCCAAAATAATATAAATTCTGAACAGCAAACCTTGATTTTGCCATTTTATATAAGGGACACCATTTTACTATCCACTGTATTTAATGGGACTCGAGCATTCATGGATTTTGGTATCCATGGGTTCCTGAAATCAAACTCCAGTGGATACCAAGAGCCCACTGTACTCAGAAATAAATGTCTCTTAAGTTTACTATGGCTTCTCCCTGGTGTATACAGAACTGCAGCTTTAAAGAAGCAATTCATAGATCACCTGCATTCATGGAAGCCCCAAAAATGACTTCATCAGAAATTGCCTCAGTTGACAAATCAGAATTCTAGATATTTTACCTTTTTTATCCACAGCTGTTTTCACTGATCCCACTTCACAGGAACTCTTGGAAACAGCTAGTGCTTCTGGATAGCTACTCTCATTCCTGATGTATTTTCCTTCCTCCTTTAAAATGTTTAGGAACAGAATAAAACATTATTGAACAAAAATATAATGTAACAAAACATATAAAGTCTAGCTACTTTTGTATTGCTATGCTTTACTCAGTGAGCAAATATTTTTGACAAATTTGTGAATTACAACTTGTTGTGTGCCTTGCCTTCAAGTTGTCTCCAACCTATGGCAACCCTAAGGCAAACCTATCACAGGGATTTCTTTGCAAGATTTATTCAGCAGGGATTTGCCTTTGCCCTTTTCTGAGAGTCAGAGGGTGTGTCTTGCCCATGGTTAATCAATTGGTTTCCATGGAGTGGGGATTCGAACCCTTGGCTCCAGAGCGGAGTTGTACTCCGATAATAATAATAATAATAATAATAATAATAATAATAATAATATTTATACCCCACTCAAATCACTATACCACCCTGGCTTGTGAGTTACACCTATCCTATAATTATATTTAATGCTGTGAAGCCCAGGAAAGAATCCTGGTTTCTGGGACTATATCCAAACTCCTTGGAAATGGAAAAGACAGTGTATACATCACATTAAACATTCAAAAGGCTGTTCTTATTAATAATCACAAGGCAATAAAATTTATTTTATCTGGCAGGTATCACAAAACAACTACACCCTAAAATACTCTTGTCCATGACATTTACTGATCTACTGACATTGTTTAATTGTTTTATGGCAATATGTTTTTAGAATTGTTATTGTGAGTTGCTTTGGGTCCCTTCGGGGAGAAAGGCGGGATAGAAATTAAATAAATACTATAAAAATAAATAAATAGGGTCACTGTCAATATTCACCAGTATAATTCCAAGACTAAAGGATCGCTATTAAAATTATAACCAGGTAAGCATTTAAAAAAAAATCTTGTATCCATGAGGATACTTCTCAGTGTCATGTGCATGGGGAGGAATCTGAAAACTTATGTGAGAACTAGATGTACCCAGCCACGCGTTGCTGTGGCTCAGTCTGGTTAAATGGAAAAGAAAGAAATAAGAAAGCGTATGTTTCTGAAATATTTAATTTCACAGTGCTTCTGGGTATACAATATTTTTTGTTGTTCCATTGTCTGTGTAGATATAGAGATCTGCTGACTCTAGAACACACAACATATAATTGTCCATGTGAGAAGCAAGCTGTGTCTAGATCTAAACTGCACAATTCTAAAGACTGGCCCTGAGCTTTGTCAATGATGATTGCAAACGCCAATCGAATATTTAGTATAGCGTGGGTTGCTGTTACGTCTAACAGATGGCGCTGATTTTTTTTAAAAATATGTTTACCTGTCACAGATGTGACATCTATATAATAGTAGGTATATGTATATAAAAACATGAGTGTATTAGAATGGAACGTTGTGTCAAAATTTCAAAGCAATCGGTGAAGAACTTTCAGAGATTTAAGATTTTGAACAAACCAACATTTACATTTTTGTTTATATAGATTAGAAAACTTTGAAACATTTATGGAAATATGAACTAAAGACTCATAGAAATAAATACAATTCTGTATTTTTGGTGTTTCTGATTTCTAACCTATGTCAAATTTTGGTTACTTGAGAATAGTATTCATACAATGGGGCCTCGGTATGCATGGACTTGCCATCTATGAATTTGAGCATCCATGGAAGGCAAGCCCACATTGTTCCCAATGGTGGTGTGTGCACACAGCCATGCCGCCTTTGAGAACAACTGGACTGAAGCCCTCCTTCCCTCCCTCCCTCCCTCCTTCCTATCTCCCCTCTCCCTTGCCCTCTGAGGCTTCTTCTCCAGGCTTGGAGGCAGAGGCTAGAGCCCCATCAGCCAGAGGGAGCCAGAGCAGGGTCTCAGAGCCTCCTTCCAGGCCCAACACCCAGGATGGGACCTCCAGGCTCCAAGACCCAAGCCCCCGCCCTGGCTCACTCTGGCCTATGGGACTCCAGTCTCTGCTTCCAAACTGTCCCTAAAGCCAAGTCTAGGGAAGAAGCCTCAGAGGGGGAGGGAGGAAGGAAGGAAGGAAGGAAGGAAGGAAAGATAGAGAGAGAATGGGGGGAGGAAGGAGGAGGGAGGGAGGACTTCAGTGCATTTGTCCCTAAGGGTTGTGCGCCCACATGGCTGCACTGCCACTAAGGTCAATGGGACTTGAGCATCCATGGATTTTGGTATCTGTGGCAGAAGGGAGTAGTCTGGAACAGATCCCCTGCAGATACTAAGGGCCAACTGCACTTGTATTTAAACATTTCAGGATATTCATTTCACAAATAAATATGATTTAAATGGAAATTATGGTTTACTATTCATAAGTGTCAAGAATATGATATATTACCAATCAAGTTTGTAATCTCAAGAATATGATGTACCAATCAAGTTTGTAATCTATCACTACGATCTGAAAATCAGAAGATGTCAGTGGCTATATGAAAATTATGCTGAAATCTGTTCTGAAATTTTTGTTACAAAAGTTTATATCCAACAGTGTCCATTCACCAGTAGCAAAAAAGATTCCTGTTTCACCTATCTTGGCTGCTCCCCATCACACGCCTCAAATCTGCTCCAAAGGACTGGGAGGCCCTTGGGATCATATCTGGAGATGGAGTGCAGTCAAAGAGGAAGTCAACATATCCAATATTGGATGGAAGCCATATATGTTATATTGATTTCTAGTTGTGGTTTATTCTAAAAATATTCCAAATGCTCAGTAGAAATTCTACATTTGAACATACATTAGAGTTCTCATTATGCAAATAAATTTAAAACATCATGGTTTGCTACCATTTTTAAAGCACTGAACTTTATGGCCAGAAAGTGAAGAAATTATCAAAAGTAGGCAAATACCTCTTCTGAAGAAAAACGTATCATACGCTTTGCCAAACAATTTCCGGCAAGAATTGTGCTAGCAGACGGACGGTTCTTGGGATCTTTCCTGAACATTTGCTTTATCAAATACTGAAGTTCATACGTATAATGTGATGGAAGTGGACTGTAATATCCTTTACATATCTTAAGTATAAGATTCTTCCAGCTATTGGACTGGAACTGAATTGAAAGAAGACAGATGACTTACTACAGGTAGCAGAGACAGTTTTCATTTTTAAAATGTCTAAAAGATCTAGGTATGGTACAAAAATTAATTAATGCTGTCTTTATACCAATGCATGCAAATGAACTAGGAGCATGTATAACACTGCAGGTGGGAAACCTCTGACCAGCAATGTCTATTGCTCATCCTGCCACCTATCAGAATTCTTAAAGCTGTTTTAGAAAACATAACTGTGTGCAATGACATCTCTTGGTGCAAGAGCATTTTGTACATTCCCACTCCCATGTCTCACTCCCATGAAAACTGTCACCCATTGGCTCTTTGGGTTTTAAAAAAACTTTTATAGCTGACGGGGAGGGGGGGGGATCTCCAGATTTCCCAAAAAGAAATGTAGCTGCATATGTATGGAGGTTCTTTCTCTCTGTTCAGCATTAACCAAGCAACCTAGAAATCATCAAAAATACAATATCATTGTCTGAGCAAGTGCATATAGTATTGTTCTTTGGGGCAGCAATACACCATTCTGAAGAGAAAGGTGTGCAATAATGAAGCTTCTTCACACTAATGTATCTGGATGCACATGCTGCAGCAGCTGTGCCACAGTGCTTTTTACATATTACAAGTGAGTTGGGATGCCAAGAGTTGGCCTCTGGGTATGAACATAATATAGAAACTGGCCCTGAATCAGTTCTTTGAGGTAAAAAATGAAATGAAAAGAAAAAAGAATGAAATGGTACTTACTGGATGTTTAAGAGTGCATAGTTCATATAAAATGCAACCCAGAGACCATATATCACTGGAAAGACAGGTTTGAAACATGAGTTAGTTTAACACTATAGCATGCTGTCCACTTTGCTACAAATGAAATATCTTGTGAATGGAAGAATACAGTAAAAAGCACTTTATATGTTATTATACACACGTTATATATTTAGCTGGATAATTTAAATAGCTTGCATCATACAAATCAGGATGGTCAGATTGTATTCCAGCTGATCTTGTGCAAGGCACACTCTCTCAGCCTCAGAGGAAGACAAAGACAAATCCCCTCTGAATAAATCTTGCCAAGCAAAGCCTGTGACAGGTTTGCCTTACTGTTGCCATAAGTCAGAAATTACTTGAACGCACACAACAACAAAAGTTATTTCTAGTTTCAAGAGACTCACCTTGAAAAAATTACATTTTAGAAAGTGATTTCAGATGAGAAAGGAAGGTCCAGTCCATATTACACTTTAACTCCACCCTGCATCATCTTAGAGGAATTTAGATGCAGAACAGATTCTGCACACAGACTAGGTACTTTAATTCCTAGGTTAGCCCTCATGGAAGTTTCAAAATCAATTTTGAATAAGGGTCAGCTGTTCAAAGCAAAATATCAACACTGCCACTGAGTGTTAAGCCCTCTGCATGCACCTAAATCACTATTTATATCTCTCCCATTACTGAGAATAAATTTACCTCTATAGCAGGGTGGGCATCAGCAGAGCAGGCAGTGACCATTGTTTTGCCTCTACATGTGACTGGAAGCGGTGCCATATCACTTCCAGTTTTGTTCTTGGCCATTTCAGCCATTTTATTTAGTTTTAGTATTTGGTTTTTTTAAAAGGTTTTGGGGCATGGAGAGGCAAAACTACTGTTTTGGGGCATGGAGGGAAGTAGGTAAAGAAACAACAACAAAACAAAATTTGGATCTATGGGCTTCAGGGGCCATATTTTGCCCACCCCTACTCTACATTTTTCAAGAAACAGGCTGGTAACGCAATAACAACTTGTACTTATATTCCTATTAATGACTGGTTTAAATACCTGCGGAATATACAACACCCTCAATTAATTTTCCCACATGGTAAATGATACCTCATAGACTTAGGAAGAAGTCGTAGTAGTGCCTCTACTATAAAGACAAGTCTCCATCCCTTAACAACTTCATTTTACAAAATCTGCTGTCATACATCAGATGGAAACACAGAGACCCAAAGAGAAGCATCTTCAAGAAGCGGACAGTTGCATTTATGCAGAGGCAGAGATCTAGTGCCCAGACTACCAACAGGAGTTTTCTATGAGAGAAGGAGAGAGCCAGTGTGGCTTAGTAGTATGAGTGTTGCAACTAGGACTCTGGAGACCAGGGTTCAAATCCTTGCTCGGCCATGGAACTCTTTTGGGTGACCTTGGGGAAGTCACATTATCTCAGCCTCAGAGGCAGACAACGGCCACCCTCCTCTGAAAAAATCTTGCCATGAAAACCCTGTGATAGGTTCACCAAAAACAAGATAAGAACCAGGAGTAGTGTGACACAAGTTTTAAGAACTTAGCACAGAGTTTCTCTGTGTATACATCTCTACTCCCCTTCATAAAGTCTTGTTTTTGTCACCATGATTGTTGTTTCTTGGCCAAAAACGCAAAAACAATAGTAGATGCTGAACTAAATTTTCAAATTGAATAATCTTGTCCAGATTGGCATCGACTAATTTTTGCATTATTTATCTAATGCCACATAAGAATATAGCAAATGCTTTTCCTGGTTCAGTATCACCCTTACCTTTTATTGTTGTAGGGCATGTTCTCCCATATTTCTGGAGGCACGTAATAAGGAGTTCCCATGTAGGAACAAGCATACGCCATTGGGCTTGTCCAAAAATAAATACAGGTATCATTAGAAACAACAGGCCAGTATTTCTAAAATAGCTAACAAGTTTTTTTTTTAATTGATCAGTAAAACATATCTTGTTTCCCAAATGGGATTTACTTGCCTAGTGAGAAGAAGCGCTGATCCAAAGTCTCCCAATTTTACTTTTCCATGTTGTGTGAGAAATACGTTCTGTAAGAAGAACAGTTCATACAAACAGGGAAAAAGTTAAATCCGCACATTAACTTTTGCATTATTTAATCAGCATTCAACTGTTGTATAGGCAGCATTCCCATTTTGTATCTCAATAAAGGTGGCTATTACTACATCATGTCTAGTTCAATCATCAGAATGCATTAGCTATTAACTTAGCAGGCTTCCCTAATATAGGCCTGATACAGATGGGCACTTTGTGGTGTGGCGGCGGTGATACTAGGGTTAGGGATCGCGCACCAATCAATATATATGGGTGCTGCCATTGTGACGTAAGTGCTTATGTTGCGAGTGTGCCAGTGGTGCACTTGTGATGTCACTCCGGCGCAGTAAAAAGAACATGGAAATGTTTGGCGGCTGCGGCTTTCATCTGAAGAGAAATAGGACGCCAGCAAACCACCATTTTTCAATGGTATGTACTGGGCCATAGTTACTTTTTTGTTTTACACAAAATAGAATACATTATGTCCCAATGTTCATCAATGGAGATTTCCCAGTTTATAAATCAGAGGTAATGTTTGCTGGACAGCCAGAGGCAGCTAATGCACACCACCCTCGCACTTTCTTCCCCATCCATATCCTGAGCCTAGATTTTTGGGAGGAGAGAGTTCTCTACCTCATCCTTCCTTACAGCAGTCTTGATCTAGGCCACTGAGGCAAGGGTGAGATTAAAATCCTCTTTCCATCCCCAGCAATTCTGTTTCTGCTATTTAGAGCCCAATTCTGCTGAGAAACATGGGCACACAGTGTTGATGGTCTTTACACATTCTTTGTGGTGGTGTTAACAACAGCAGTGTGGGGAGTGGAACTATAAGTGGGGTAGGGTACCTACGGCAGCTACACAGACAGCCGCTGAGTGCTACTTACAGATTGCGGGTTGCCCACCTTTGCTTAACTGGAAATTTCTCAAGTGAATCAGGGGCTTCTTTCTATTTTACAAAGTTACAGTGCCACCGGAGTGGAATTCAAATCCTCTGGGAAGAAATATTACATGGCAGTCCATGATGTACGCCGCTTTGATTGTCTTGACAAAAAGCAGGATATAAATAAAAGTTTTATTTTATTTATATTGTTTTTTTATCCTCTGACTGACTGTGGGGACCCTTAGAATCAAGCAGTCTTAGCATATGAAGTGTTGTTTGTTTTTTAAGGAAGAATGACAAAATATAAATAGTTGAAAGAGATGTGTAGAGAAAAACAAAACAGAATGTTACAAAGGAACTAGCTTTAGGATTTTGAAAAATGTTGGTGTCTTTAGGAAAGGACTGGCAGTTCTCTTGTAGTAAAGGTCTGTAAATATCTATTTCATTCACCTTGGATTTGATGTCTCTGTGCAATACACGTTTGTCATGAATGTATTTTACACCGAGGCACATCTGTGTAAACCAATCTAGTATCTGTGGTGAAGAAAAGAAAAGATATGACACATGGAATTGCACTTTACTTGTACTTTACGTGTACACTTTACATGAGGGAAAAATAAAGGTAACAGTAGGCAGCTGCAGGACAAAGCTGTTGCTTTGGGAGAAAGCCCAACTGCCAGTTTAAACTTCAAAAACATGGAGGGAGGGGGCTACTGCTTCCTGGTAAACTTGAACAATAGCTGTGTTTGGGGTGGAAGAGGCTAGCTAGGAAGTGGTGGGGAAGTTTGTGGTATAATTTTGAGAGGTCAGATAAGATGATGGTTGGGAAAAGAGGCTGCTAAGAAGGACTGCCGAGCAACCAGTGCTGGGCTGGAGAGAGCTGAAGGTGGGGGGAGCTGGTAAGAGGAGCTGCTGGGCAACTTTAGTAGGGCTGGGAAAGGTAGAAGGGCAACAAAGGCAGGTATGTAGAATTGCTATTGTTGTGTACCTTCAAGTCATTTCTGACTTATGGCAACTCCATCATGGGGTTTTCTTAGCAAGATTTCTTCAAACAGGTTTGCCTTTGCTTTCTTCTGAGGATGAGAGTATCTTGCTTAGGATCAGCCAGTGGGTTTCCATGGACAAGTGGGAACTTGAACCATGGTCTCCAGAGGGTGAAACATGACTGTAAATGAGGGGGGCAACAGCTGCAGTAGCAACATCAGGCAGACTCATGTGGGGGAGGATGGGGAGGGACCTAAGTAAGGCTTCAGCCCTGGTGAGTTCAGGAAATACAGTACCCCAATATACCATGTGCTGACAAAATGCTTAAAAACAAATACCCCAAACACACTCAATTATAAGGTATTATGTACTTACTGTATCTTCCAGAAACAACTTTCCCTTCTGAAGTTTAATCTTTTGCATCAGATCTCCATCATCACAGTATTCCATCACAATATACAGATGTCCATCATCTAATGTTTAGACAATTTAAGAACATTTCCTTAGATTATGCTAAATGTATTACTATTGTATATTATTATTTAGGCAGCACAAATAGTATAGTTTTTTTTAAAAGGCACAAAGAATGAATTCTACAAATGGAATTATGTAAATATGTTAAATACCTATACTTGCCTTCAAATGATTCAGTAAATGTGACAATATTTGGATGTTTCATTTTAGCTAAAAGAATGGATTCATTCCAGGACTTCTCTGCATCATGGATAGACTGAAAACAGTAAAAACATAGAGCTACTGCAGTAAAACAAGTACAATACTGGTTTATTAGACCAAATTATTTCTATCTTACGTACTCTAAAGGAGGGCATAAATCTGCCACATCTAAGGCTGTGGTCCTTATCATATAAATGTAGAATCAAGTACCTCTGATATCACTGGGACTTGCTTCCAAATACTTTAAGCGAGCCTAGACACCAGATTGTTATATACAGTAGTTATCTGAACAGACACTACTCCGCTAAAATCATTACAAAATAATTCTCAATTATTGTCTGCATTGATTGTTGCCTTGCAAGAAAGTTCCTTCCTGGAGGGCTTCCATCCATTAACATATATGAAAAGTGGCAGCAATTAATTAATTTATAGAAAGTTATCTACACATGGTGAAAGGAGCCCCAGTAAACCATGTGTTTACTGTCAGAAATTCTCGCTCCTCAACCTATGTTCCACTTATGGTTTTCCCTGTGATATGATATGTATGAAATTATAGGCAGAAGCTTTATGCTATACCATCAGAATTACATGATGTCGTCTTAGGTCAACAACCTGGTAACCCTGGTAGTAATTTTCTAACTCGAGAAACATCTGCAAATGGAATTCTCTCAAAACGTGTACATGTCTTTTGTATGCAACATAACATTTTAAAGCAGTCTGCCCTTAAGAAAGGATACATGAATATATGAAGTGATTAACAAAAGATGATATCAAGAGCAACATATATATATGTATACACACACACACACACACACACACACACAACCAGGGTTACCAGGTTGTTGAGTGGGGATTCAAATTCTGCTCTCCAAAGTTGTAGTCCAACACTCAAACCACTACACCATGCTGATTCTCATTAGATTGTTCACAGAATCGTACAGTTGGAAGAAACCCCAAGGGCCATCCAGTCCAACCCTACACTGAGCCTGGGAGTATTGAGTGGACAACTGTTGTATAGTTGCATGTGAAATCATTATACTATGCTGTGTCATATAGGACACTGTAATTTTTGAGAAAGTTGTTTGCCATTGTGCACACTATGTTGGATTTTTCCACACAGAATATCATCTTGTATTTCATCCAGTTATATTTTTCTTGCAAGGATCCAACACAAAGGTCTTTGGCAATGACTAGGAGTTTATTTTCAGGCTTTCAAAATATGTGGATAACTAACAGTTACCTTTGGAAGTCTTATTTCTTTCATTGCATATTTCTGACCTCTGTTTCTATGATGGACCAAAAGAACTCTCCCATATGATCCTTCTCCAAGTATCTTTAGCACACTGTATTTTTCCATGGTTATCAAACTGCTTTAATGTTTACAGGGATGCCTCCAAAGCTGAGTAGGCTGGACTTTCTTACTTCCCAGAATTTCCTAATTCAGAGTAATAGAACAGCAACAACCTTAGTCATATGATGCTGGGCATTTCCTCTTGAAGCAAAACCCATCTACCAGCCCCCTCCCACTCCTTTTTAAAATCTCTCTCCCTCCAAAAAATATCAGGCAAATAAGGCATCATTTTATTCATTCATTCATTTTATTTCTGTTCTGCCTTTCTTCTAATATAGAAGCCAAGGCAGTTTTACAGATTAAAATAAAATACAGTACACTTAAAAATATGTATGGTACAACCTCTCCCTCATTAAATAGACAATTGTATTAAAATTTTGAAACAGTTTAAAATATGTTGAACACGTGAGATAAAGGGCACCTGCAAAAACGCCTACTGATAAGCAAGATTTCATGAACAAACTGCAGATGAATAACAAGTCTGAAGATCCTTTCTTTTCCCCTTTCTTTTTACGGAGATGATTTCACCTGCTCATTAGTTGCATCAGATCAGCAGAGTGAAGCTCACTCCACTTGAAAATTTATATATGAAGGAGTACTTTGGCTTGTGGGTCTTTGGGGAAGAAAGAGCTTCTTTTATTTTCAAAAGGTAGCATGATGCAGTTCTATAGTGAGGCTCCAGCCATCGGGAAAGGAGCCACACTTGCAGTTCCAAGGGGCAAACAAGGAGCCTTTCCAGTCACATTATTTGCTCTTGAATATTTGCTCTTTACTATTACTATTGGAGTATCTGATCTTTAATATTTGCTCTTTAGAGGAAAGCAATGGCAAACCATTCTGTGAATAAATCTTGCCAAGAAAACCCCAGGTTGCCATAAGTCGAAATGACTTGAAGGCACACAACAAACAAATAAATCTGCTCTTTGCAGCTCAATTTAAGTATAAGCTCATGTCACGAACTCACCTGTCCATCAGTTTAAGAGTGCTTCTTCATAAGTCCATCTGTTCCACTGGCTGCTTCAAACACCTGGCTAGAGCAAGAGCAGGGAATGTGTGACCTTCCCGATATTGCTAAGCTGCACCTGTGGAACCACACATTTCCCATCCATAAGTCTATGAAAATGCATTTCCCGCATGATCCACTGCTGCCTAAGGCAAGCAGAAATGTTTACATGGATTCATGCAGCTCTGGTATGTCCATTTGCACTTGGAATGGGCTTCAGAGTTATGGGATTATTTATGCTGCAGAAAGGCAGCATATTCGAGTAAGTTCAAAATGCTGTAACTGTACAGTAGGAGCAACTATATTGTGGTTCCACCCATTATGAGTCTGTATAGTTTAAAGGCCAGTAACTATGCTGGGTGTGACAGTCACGTAGTTCCTTAAGATGAAACAGGCACTCTGTGGCAGTGAGGTGCTATGTTCAAACTGCAGACCCACATGACTGAAGTCATCCATACGATTGCAGGCCTTCAACAATTACACATGGGTACAAAGTTTAAAGGCCTGTAACTAAAGACTGCTTTCTGGAGGCCATTTGTGTGGGTCTTCCGCTAGAACTCAGAGCCAGAATAAACAAAGACAGCATCACAATATGTATATGTTTATTATGGGAAGACCACAAATGGGACAAATTGCATGGGGCTGGATGGGTGAGTGGAAACAGGCCTTATACCAGATTTTGGAAAGAAAGGGGGCTAGCTGCTCTGAGTCTCAGTTTTGGGGAAAGGGTGGGGTATAAAGAAATATAACAATAATAAATATAATAATAACAACAGGGAAAAAATAATGGGAACTACTTGTCCCTCTGATCACCACTTTCAGTGTCACCAATCTGAAATGATCCATGTTCTGCATGATGCCCAGCACTTGAAAAAATTACCTTTTGGACTATGTCTCCTACAGTCCTCTAACAAGCATGCCACTATCTGCAACACAAGAATGGAGTAGGCAGGTTTTCAGTAAATAAATACTGCACGACCCTGGCTTTCTACTCCACCAAATGCATCTGAGGAAGTAGACTTTAGTCTAGGAAAGCTCATGCTGCCAACTTCGTTCTTTCAGTTAGCCTCAAAGGTGCTACAAGACACACACACACACACACATATATGTGTGTGTGTGTGTGAGCCAACATGGTATAGTGAGTCTCAGAGGTGCTAGATGATCTCTCCACATACTGCACTATATATGTGTGTGTATATAGTAAATGAATTACATATAAACATATATAGATACATATATATGTGTATATATATATACACACAAACTTATATATGTGTGTGTGTATATATACAGTACGTATGTTGTATATATGTATGTGTATGTATATTATTACATACAGAAACATGTTTATGTATATGTATTGATGTGTACACGTTTATATAGGTGTGTGTATATATGTGTTGTGTATATATCTGTGTGTATGTATACATTACATGCATATAAACATATATATACATAAACATATGTGTGTATATGTATCTGTGTACATATGTATGATGTTGTATGTGTATACACAACATATATATATATATATATATACACACACACACAGGTATATATATGTTGTGTGCTTTCATTTTTGATTTATGGTGGCCTTAAGACGGACCCTATAATAGGGTTTTCTTGTCAAGATTTCTTCAGAAGGGCTTTTGCCATGGCCTTCCCCTGAGGAGGCTGAGAGAGTGTGACTTCTGGCCCAAGGTCTCTCTCTCACACACACACACAATCCAGGTGGGTTCTTCTCAGGGCTGAAGCGGGATTCAAACCCTGGTCTCCAGAGTGGCGGGAAAACCCTTGGGGCGAGCAAAGCCTCTCTGGGGTGGGAAAGGGACAAGGGGGTGTGCCTTGTCTTTGGCCCTGAGGCAGAGGCAGCAGGGGCCCCCATCCCTCCCTGCCTGAGTCCCCAGGGCCCTCACTGTTACCTGGCTTACTTGAAGCAGCGCGCTCTCCCGGCCCTTCCTGCGGGCAGCAGGGGCAGCAACCCGGGCAGGAAGAGAGAGGGAAGGCCAGCTGCTGCCCTCCTCCTCCTCCTCCTGGCTGCTGCTCCTACAGTCGGGGAAGGAGGGGCTCCTTGTTCTACTGCTGCTATTGTTGTTGTTGTGTGGCTTCAAATCATTTATTTATGGGTGTTTCTTGGCAAGATTTTGCAAAGGGTTGCTTGCCATGGGCATCTTCTGAGGCGCCTGACTTCCCCAAGACTGCTATTATCATTATCATTATTATTATTCAAATTGAGGTGGAGACCAGGGTGCATCAACAGCAACTAGTCAGGACTGTCTTATCTATATAGAACAGCTCTTTATGAGGAGGGGATATAGGCAAGGATGAGGAGGAGGCATAAACTTTGCCTGCCTTTCTGCTAAAGGACAATCCTTCAGTTCCTAATGGGAGGAAAAGGAGGCTTAGAACTTTGTTGCTGTGTGTGACTTGGCCCAGTGTTTTTTCCATGGCCAAGTAGAGGGTTATGGTTATGAACCATCTAGGCAAAGTCCTAGGCTCTGGACTACCTCCTGTCCTCCAAAATCCCAGAGGCCTCAACTTGGAAGCAGTCAGAAATTATGGGAGCTGAAGCCTAAAACATCTGGAAGACCAAACGGTTGAGGACCATTATTTCTATTGCCTTGATCATTTTGATTGTCCCCAGCTCCACAACGTCCTAGTGCCCAGAAATGTACAACACCGATGTGGTTGTAGCATGGACACAGTGTGATACGGGTAGTTCTCCAACTTCAGTTCCATTTCTAGTAATGCCCAACCTGGAGCTTGTCTTTCCCACATCTCCACATCCCATTACAGTGCTGGCGCTGCCACATCAGCCAGCCAGTGACCACAGCAAGAGATGCTTCCAGCCGTGACAGAATTCCCTGATGATCATGGTGCATTAGGCTGCAAATCTGAGCAGCTCCCAACAATGGAGCCGATTATAGCACTACTGTCGTAATATTGGTATTAACAATATGTTTTCACTACCTTATATACTCGACTGTAAGTCAAGAAAGTTATGCCCCAACCTTGACTCTAAAATCTGGGGTCAACTTATATATGGGTCAATACAGTCGCCATGGGTTGAGCTCAACTGGATGGCAGTTAACAACAAATAGTAATATTGCTTATAAAGGTCCTTTAAAAAGCACTCTCCGTGCCTCAGCAGTGATTCCTGAAAGCTGTGTGTGTGGTGATTTCCTTTTTTGCATCCTCCTCTTTGCATTTCCCCAGACAATCCAGGTACCCCTTTCCCCATCCACTTCTAACCCGATCTTACACCCTTTTATTCTCCTCCTCCTCCTCCGCTTGATGACTATCTGCTTCTAACCCGATATTAAAACCTTCTGTCCCATAAATTGGACTGTCAACCTATGCACAAATCACATCAAAATCCATGATTTGGGCCTTCTCTCCACTTATACGTGAGGTTGACTTTATATTAGACTACTTGTTCTTTAAACCTATTAAGCTGTTCCAATAAATGTTTTTTTATTTTTATTAAAACAAAATTTAACACATTTTGAAGACAAATTATACAAAACCCACACTTAGTGAATTACCATCAGTTACATTCCAGTTCTTCTTTTGCTGAACTTTATTAAACTTCCTTGATTATTGAAATCTTCCTGTACAAACTTACTTTAATATACAAAACTCTTAACTAATCTTTTTACACTACCACCGAATTCTTAATCTTAAACACTATACTTTTGTGCCAACAGTTCATTGAAATAAATCTGTTTTATCTTCAACACTAAGACATTTCTTTAAAAACATTTAAATAATTAAATAATAGTGCTTTACAGAGCGCCCAAAAAGGGCGCTCTGCCAGCACCCGTTTGCTGCGCGAGGGAACCACAGCGGACAAACCGCATGGTTCCCCAGCGCAGTAAAAAGAACCCGCAAAAAGTGGGTTCTTTTTGCAGCACGGTTATGACGCTGCAAGGCGCAAATGGCACACTTGCAGCGTCATAACTGCGCCGCAACGTGCAGACGCTAAGCGTCTGCCACAGCAAAATAGTGGCGCCCATGTGTACTGGGCGCCGCCATTTTGATGTACCCAGTACATACTAGGGGTGAGGCCTGATTGGACGCTAGTACTAGTACGTACTGGGGGCGGGCCAAAGGCCCACGTAGAACACACCATAGTAATCATTTAGAACTGTTTAGGAATTATTAAGTAAATATACCAGATCTGAGAAGATATCTATAAAGTACACTACAAATAGTACTAGATGTGGGAAGATAATTGTTAATTACATGTTTGAAGGCGACAGATAGGCACTTTAGTTAAATGCAAAGAAAATGCTTTTAAAGCTGTTTTCCAGGGTAAAATAAAAATAAGGTTAGTGTTATCCATGGTGAATCTTGCTACCGAGACCATACAAGTTGGGAATGTATCATCCCCACAGCTTATTTATTTCATAGTTTAATACCATAGTAAGAAAGAGAAGAATACATTTATACAGAGCTACAGGAGCTGGACACAATCTTTTTTAAAACAGTACTATCACTCTTTGGACAGTTCTTGTGGATAAACTTTTTGCAAGGCACTGTTTTGTCTATAGATGAAACCAGTACCATCATCTCCCATTTCTCCAAGCTCTTGAAGCGAAGAAACACAAAGGTTGCGCTCTTTCAGGTCTTTTGGCAACTTGGACTTCTTCTCATCTATGCGGCGAGAGCGTCTCACAGGTGTTAGATATTTCAGATCCTTAACAGCAGAATCATTTACTTCACATTGTAGTTTTTTCTTTGCACTTGGGAATCAGAAAAACAAGATAATCATAATCATTGCGACTTGAATACTCCCAAAAAAACACCTTCCCAATGGTATTACGTATGTTAGGTATCTCTCTGCCCCAGCAACAGATAATCTGGGGAAACATAAAATCCAAGAAAATATTTAAATAGCTTTATCTCTAATACAGCTATTGTTGCAAAAAAGAAAAACTAGTAAGATTCTAATAGTTTACAGAACAAAAATGGAAAGCATGTCCTCTAACAATGTGATCCTACAACTCTAATCAAGAAGTTAGTCAGTATAGGACTTATTCTCTGGTCAACATATACAGTAGAGGTGGAATCATGTGGCCTTTCAGATACCACTGGACACTAGTACTCATCACTCATCACCATAGGCTACTAATAGGGTTTCTGGGAGATCACCAACTTCTACATGATTCTCACCCCTGGTATATAATATTGAAACCTTGAGAATACATCAGTAGGTGGGTATATACAAAAATAAATTGGTCATAGGTTCCTTTCTTTAAGATCTCCATTAGGTGCAATCTTTCAGAGGCTACTTTTGATCAGTCCTAGTAGTATCGCTGTTCAAAGCAAACTATACCTTTATTTACACACACTAAACCATAAATCAAAATCCTTTAGCGCGGGGAGACAGAAATGGCTAAACTGATATTTATGCAAAATCATTATGATCTACTTTCAAACAGTTTTCAGATTTCAGGACACTGAGGAATTTCTTTGTATCATGAAGCTATCATTAGCTAAATTATTTTGGAATGACTGGTAGATTAATTATATAGTCGCCCCTCCTAATTCACAGATCTGAGATCTGCAACCCTGAATATCCACGGAGGGGTGCCCTCCACTATTTTCAATGGTGTGCACCCTATTCAAGCCTATGGGATTTTATCACACGTCTCCATGCCCTTCTAGGAGGCATTTCGTACCCGATCATGGCATCCTGTACCCAATCCAGACTTTTCCTGTACCTTGCAAAGAACAGGGAAATACCGTTCTTTCCAAAAGTGTGGGAGAAGTCCGGATCAGGTACAGGATGCCTTCTGCCTAGACATGGAGGCATGCGATAAAACCTGTGTTTAAAAGTTTTCATCCCATGCCTAGCTTAGAGGAAAAGACGGGAAAAGGCAGTGCGATAAACTCCGTAGTCACATATAGTAAGGATCAGGCCTACTATGATTGGAGTAAAATGACAAAAGTTCTACTCTCTCAAAAGTGGCAAGCTAACAAAGGTTGCAGTTAGGTTAATCCAGTAAAGGCAGAACCCTTTTTGTTGAAATTTATTGAACATTACAGGAACACAGATCCTTCTTTGGTGAGGATCATCAAATGGTGAGGATCACCATTGGACAAATATTGTCAATGATTTCCAAATATACAACATTTATTTGACATTTAGCTTAATGTGGCATTGCTATTCCTTTTGCATAATTTTGTGGGTTTCACTAGACTGGATGCAGCTCCTTTTCTATCAGCAGAAACAAATCCTGAGTAGTTTCACTCAGAATGCTCTCTTGTCAACAGAAACATTGACGGTTAAGAGATTATTTCTTACCAACCTCTCCCCATGGGTTGAGGCAAGAAACAATAGATTAAAACAGTTTCATGGGCTGTGCTAAATCCCCAAAGCACCACCTCTCCCACTATTCAGGATGACTACGGGAGGAGAGAGGAACTGAGAAAATAGCTTCATCATTCATCAGAATTTTTGGAAGTAGCCAATCTACATGTAAGAAGAAAATTCTGGATCCAACCATGTCTTGAATAGATTTGTACCATCTGCATGTATATCTTTTTTATTAAATGCATCTTCATTAAACTGCAACAAGTTCCCCAGAGAAGATCCTTCACGCACTCACATCTTCCAGTATGAAAACTCAACTCTTAAACTGAACAGGATGTCATGCCCAAAATATTTGTTGACACTACTTAAATCTGAACAAGTAGGCCCCCTTATTTTGTAGCATTTGTATTGTCATATTTGCAGTCATTTCCCCACCAGAAACCACAACGACTATGTATATCTAAAGCATTTAATGCTTACCTTTCCAAATAAGGAGTAGTTGACAAATTATATTTAATTAAGAACGATCCCATGTTGTCATTTTCAGGAGTTTTAAACTCCAAGAGTTCATCTTTGTCTGTGTTGCTGTCACTCTCCTCCTCTTTTTTACATAACGCAGGCTTACAACTCTGTTCGTTTCTTGGACTTTTTTCAACTGAAGAGTTCTCTTGTTCCGACTTCAAACAAACATCGGCTGCATTTGGGAAATTCTCTTCATTACTTGACTCCGTATTTTTATTCAAAGGAGCTTCCTTGGAAACAGTGTCTATCTTATTTTTATCTAAATTGACTTCCTTTGCCTCATCATTTTGAGTGATTTCTTTCCTCACACATTCTTCTAGAGAAAATAGGAATACAGAAATATAAGATTACACAAGTTGAAGAATTGTTTCCATTGAAACTCGGGGGGCACATTCCCCCCAATAAATGGATATTTCATGTATTTCCAAACTGTAGAAACTGAGGTGTATTAAAAATAAGATTTATTGTGACCTATGACAACCCTAAGATGACTCTTTCACAGGGCTTTCTTGGCAGAATTCATTCAGAATGGATTTATTTGCCTTTGCCTTCCTCTGAGGCTGAGAGTGTGTGACTTGCCCAAAGCCATCCAGTGAGTTTTCATGGCTGAGTAAGGATTTGAACCCTTGCCTCCCAGTGTCCCAATCCAACGCTTAAATTCAAAACTCATTGTACATGATAGACAGAAAAGATCTTCATTAGATGCACAGCAGCAAGTGGGGTGACTATTTGTTTCACACTAAGCTCTCCAAAATTCCTAGTGCAACAACCTTTTTTACTTACAAATAGGAAACAAACAAACAAACCCAAAGAAACAAACCAGGAGAGTAGAAAATGGTGTTGGCCAAAAATGGAGCAGGCTGATAAAGGAAAGACACCTTCACCAACCTACTGTATTTCTGTGCTGCCCATGGAAGCAGAGGCTTTGCTTCTTCAGCAGCCAGTATGGAAAATGAACAGGATGGCAAAGGAGGATTGGAGCACTATTTTCCCCTTGCAAACCCACTGCCTTTTTATCCTGAATGTAGTGGAAGAGGAGCTCCTCTGACGCCAGTATGGAAAATGAATTAGTGGAGAAACAAATTGCCCTTGTTCCCTTTTTACTGCTCAACTCCACCTCAGCTTGGAATCTTTTTACTAGACTGTTTTTGATTCATAAAAGAGGCCTGTGATCTTTTGAGTTTTCTCTCTCCATTGCAAGAGGAAGAGCCATGCATTCAACTCGGTAGAATTATTGGTTACCGGTACCAAGCAGGCAAGTAGCTGAAAAGATGGAAAATATCAAATTGAGATTGGGAAGTCAGGAGATAAAGATGCTTAAAGCATCCAAGGTTGAAGAGAAATAGAATTTACAATGCAGTGCTTATTCATACACCGAAGTGAGCCAGATCTTATATTTTTCTGCTCTTTTACAAGCATGTCAATAGGGCAGATGCATGTAAACACATATACACACATGCTTTTATAACATCACATATGAGTGTACACACACAAAGACCTGTGTGTGTATTTATTTATAAATACACCCAAATACGGTATATAATTTTAATATTCTCAGCCTTGATGACAAAGAACAACATTACAACCTTTGCTAGAAGAACTTGCATACTTGTCTAGTGATTCTAATAAACTTAAGGTGGGAAATTCTTATTCTTACCATCAGATTTTCTTAGATTTGTTGTAGCCTTCATAGCATCAGCTAACGCATGACGTAATTCATCCTTTGGCTGGAAGAGATATGTTTTGGTTAGTATCCGATTAGGTTAGTTGTAATTTGCCAGTGTGTTGATCAGGGTGCTGGACTAGGACCTGGTAAACACACATTCAAGTCTCTACTCAACTGTGAAGCTCACTGGGTCATCATTCCACAAGTTTGTTAAAAAGATAAAATGGGGGGAATCGAGCTACATATATTATTTTGAACTGTTTGGATGAACAGCAGATTATAAGAGTAGTTCCAGCTTTTATATTGTTTAAAAAAAAAATACCATAGGGTAAATCTACCAAATAAATCTTTGGATTAAAAAAAGGATTTTAAAAAACAATTACAAAAAGGGGGGGGGGGGGGGGGGGAGAGAAAAATGGGAAGAAAATACAAAGGATATGAGCATGGGATAGGTATATACATTAATATAAGATTACCATATTTTCAAAAAACACATTTTCTTGAACTTTGTTTCTGTAAAATACATATTCTTGAGTAGTTAAAGCACTGAAATCTTTTGACCTGAATATGGGAATACTGACCATAGGAGAATGTTTATCTTTCCAGCATTGGAGTATGAATCTTTTAGCAACTATAAAAGCACGCAGGATTGAACCATCCTGACCATTAGTTAAATTCCATGTCTTGTTAACTTACAAGTAAACATAAACTCTTCCTATTCTCCTGTCAAAGCCCAATGTATTAGAAACTATATTGCATTTAAGAGATCCTACCTGTGCTCCTGCTAGAATGGCACTTTCATAAATACCAAGCACCTTTTCAGTGGAACGAAACTGTTCAAGGCGCATCTGGCATACCCAATATTTGGCAAGCTTTTTTGCATCAGGCACTTGAAGTATGAGTTTTTGCAAAGTGGAATGAACTGCTTCACCAGCATAACCCTGAGAAGAGATATACAGTAGTAAGGATATTGTACAGTATGAACAAGACAGCCAACTTTCCAAAAGTTGATTAATTTCTTATATGAGCTGGGAGCCCAAGCAACCAAGTGATAGTAGAGAATCTCCGTAACTGTTAACTGACAAATGGCAAAGAACTTTCAATCCCTCAGCAAAAATCAAAGGTGGGAAAAGTGTGCTTTACAGGCTGCATATAGAAACCAAGTGTGGATTCTGGAGCCCCGCCCCCCCCCCCCCATCCTATTTTTCTTTTTTAAAAAACTGGGCTGACTTTCAGGTAATTCTTTTGCTCTGCAAAAGTGCCTGAACCATGGTGATTTGCTTATCCTGGTCCTCTAAACTCCCTAAATCACAAAATATAAAAAGAAGCAGCCAAATAGGTGACCAGAAGTGACATTGCATCACTCTGGGTATGACAAAAATGTACCTGTATGGCCTGCTGGGTGGGAGCAAAGTAGTGGGAAAAATTAAACATGTCCCCATGCAGAGATGTCAACCTTGGGAGGTGAGGAATCATATCTGTTTCAATAAATGTTCAGGGAGTATAGTCAATAGTTATATGTTCATATAGCTAAATGTTTAAGGAGTATTATCCTGAAATTGTGACATGCTGTTGCTTCACATAGTCTTAAAGAAATGACATACAGAGACATAATCATGATTTTGTTTTTACCAGCCTCTCACCGTCTCAATTAAGGATAAACATTCTGCAAGTGTCTTATTGACACCATCACTGACGATTCCTTGTTCATCTTCTTCTGCTATAGCAGCCCAAAATGACTTAGCTGGTTCTTTTACAGTTTGCCCAACTGTTTCTATTTCAGTCTGAGTAACAGCAAATACTGGAGCAGGTGGCTTCTTGATCCCTTTCCGTGATTGCCATTCAGCTAGCTGAGTTCTGTAAGTAGGTGTATTGAAACAGTTATCCAACCTTTCCTTTGCTCCACAACAGAAGCAAAATCATGTAACAGGCCACACCAATGTACTCCAACTAAATGCATAAACATGGTTAGGGGCAAGTAGGGACACTGTCTTCAGTCCCAACTAGCTCCAAGTGAAGAGGTAGCCATGGTCAGTGTTTTCTCTCCTCCAGTGTTAACATTAAAGATAGGAAATTCATTTCAAATTAAGCATAATAATAATAACTGTTAGTAGAAATACCATTGCAGACATAATGAACCACGGCTCCAAATCCATAGAGAAGTGCCCCCACAAGTTGGGTGAGAAAGAAGCGCAAGAGACTGCAATGTATTAACAATATCTTAACCATAGTTCTGCAGATAGCATTATATCTGTACTAGGCCAATGTGAAAAGACTCATTAAAGATGAATCAGGATTTCAGAAGAATTTGCAGAGAAAGAGTCAAGAACAGTTAAGGAAATGTGCCCCAATAAAACTCAGCAGATTAATATTGGTTCTAGATTAATAGCATCCTGCTCACCTGCCCTCTCAACACTCAGGTGCTATGAAGCCATTTCTTTATAATACTGAGATTCCAGCTTAAACAATTCAATTATTTATTTAGTCCAGGATGGGGACGGGGGACGGGAGGGGAGCTCATGTGGTTCTTGGATCATGTTTTAGTATACAGTGGGCCCTGTGGAACCATGGGCTCCAAATCCTAAACATTGAATGATTGTTAATCCATATTACATGATGGTGACATGAAAATACACACTTCAGCATGGCTGTTCCATGGCCACCATTTAATAATACGGGCAGCCATCACCAGTGTTTTCCCCCTATCATGGGGGGGGGGGGGGGGAATGGAACCCCTGTGAATATTGCTGGATAAATAGGTCCACTGAACTGATTTTACCCCAATTTGCTATAAACAGGTTCCCAATCTGTAGGACAGGACTCCCTGCAGGCCATGAGTTGCTTGGAGGATGGGGGTACAAGACTTAAAGACCTTGATCCCTCCTCCTCCTCCCAAACTTTTTATGTCCTCGCATGGGAAAAGAAAGGTGAGGAAGATGCTTGGAGCAGCCACTTCTGCCTGAGGGAGGAGGAGGGGAATAGGACCACTGCTTTGAACTATAGAATGTATACTCTTAGAAAGGTGAACAAAGGGCCACTGTGCTCACTCCATGGAACCTTCTGCCTACTTTCAAATAATTCATATGTATTTTTTAATATTTTTGAGTTCACATGCCAGACACTCGACAAAGTATGTCAGTACTAACCACACATTATTGTTTTCATTACCTTCTCACTTCCGAAGATCTTGCCCGAATACTGTTTCTCTTGTCAACTGATTTTGAAGCTGACACGGTACTACGGGTTTCAGAAAGAGGTCTTGCTAAACTTTCTCTTACAGTTTTAGATACGCTAGGTTTTTTTGTTCTGTGCACAGAATTATTAGTATTGGGTGGAACAGCCTTTGACACTGGTTTCCAATTTCTGACAGGGTTTATTTGGGCTTCTCCTTTATGCACTAATGCACTACTAAGAGATTGTTTCTCGTGAGACAGAATGGCCTTGGGATGGCTGACAGACACTCTCACAGTTGGCCTGTTTTGGAGAAGGGTTACAACTTCAGGCTTAGAAGCACCTACTGTGCTGGTAATCTGGGTGTCCCTAGTGCATTTACTACTCTCTGTGGTTCCAGTTCTCACCACTGACTTAGGTGGAACAGCCAAAGAATACCTTTTACTCTCATTTTCTGGAACTTTTCTGAACGAGTTGATCTTAGATGACACGATCCTGCCACGATATGAACCAAGCACACGCTTCTCTGAGAGGCATGCACCAGGATTGGGGGTAGTTATTTTCAGCTGTTTCTCTTTTGCATTTCTGTTGAGTGAGAAGGTCTTACTGAATGGGGTGCCCTTGTTTTTGTTTTCGGCAGGGTCAGAAACTGCTGTAGTACCGGACAGAGGATTACAATTTGTAGCTGTATCAATTTGCTTCAATACAGTGGGAGATTTTAAGGGCTTTGGAGAAATTATATTTCCCCCCAGAGTGCTGTTTAGCCTGTTCTGTGCAGATCCATTTACGTTTTCTTTGTCTTCCTGAGAAATTAAATAAAACACAAAATGACAACATATAAATGTTATATCTAACTAAGAATTAACACAATACAGCTAAAAGAACTTCTCACTTATAGTATATACAAAATAATAATAATAAAGCATTATTTCATCATCATTTCCCCGTATTCTGGAAGATTAATACATTTTAAACACAGGATATGAATGCCTGGAAACTAGAAAAGCCAGACAATAGGACAAAACCAGACGCAAGAATTGTTTCCCTGCATTTCTATTCTCCTGCATTCCCCTCTATATTTATTTCATGGGTAGGATGTGAGGGCCTGGAAACATGCAGCCTTTCCAAAGACTGTTTTTGCATTTGTTCAAAAAATGAAAATTTATTATGAAATATTTTCAAATGAGGAATGAAAAAATCAAGGTACTACCCAGCCTTTAACCTCTCTCTGCTCTTTTCTACACTTAGTACCTGAGGCTGGAGGGGAAATTTTCAAATGCTGCAGAATAAAAAACATCTTCAGATATGCCAGGCCCCTTTCTCCTGCATCACAGGTGCAAAACACACTGCAGAAATATTCCAGTTTGAGACCGCTTGAGATTGCCCTGGCTCAATGCTAGGGAATCCTGGGAACTGTAGTTTTGTGAGACATTTAGCCTTCTCTGCCAGAGAGCTCTGGTGCCACAATAAATTACAATTCCCAGGATTCCCTCGCACTGAGCCAGGCCAGGTCTCAAACTGGATTACTTCTGCAGTGTGTCTTGGACCAATGTTGCCAGGCTTCTGCACTGGCTCCTCTTGCTTCTTGCCTACTTCACATTGCTCAGTGTTCCACAATATCTGAAAGAAACTGGCTGCACCCCAAATAATAAATGAACACATACATACAGATATGTGAAAGGACAGAGAATTTTGTTTGGGAAAACTCATATTTAGACATCATTAAGATGCTGAAACGTAAGAACTGCTTAAATCTGGAATGGTCCAATAGGCCAGAAGACATGAGGTAAATGACCTCAAGCGCTGACATTGTCTGGTGCCACACTGTTCTGACATGCGCTTGTCAGAATTCTGAAATGTACTTGTACTTCCTCTCTGAAATCCTTACAGTCACACTGGATGGCAAGGAATGCACCAAGGAAAAATACATTATCTGTAACTAGGGTTGCCATTTGTCCCTGGTAAAAGTGGACAATTATGGCAACCCTATCTGTAACCCACCAACTCAAGGTAGCAGCAGGTTCTCCCAGTTCCTGTGCTTGGGTTCTGAGTTGGTATGCCATCAATATAGCAGTCTGTAGTTCCATTTGCAACAAAAACAGAAAACATTTAAACTAAATTTAGTTGCTAAAGAGATAGCCAACACACATTTTAAAAGTGCAAGACATCAGCCCTTTTAATTGTGAGAAAACTGGGCTATACATAAAATATTTTATGATCCTAGAATTACAAAACAACTTTATATCTGTAAAGAGTATTTAAAAAACAAGAACTGCATATTTCCCCTATACCCTTTGGCATTTTTCTAGGGCGAAGACTCTCTCCATCTCAAAAATTTCAGAGATTTTATATTGTACAAAGTATGAGAGAAGTAAGACCTTGGAAAGACTGGAGATTTTGTCTATTTTGAAACATTTAAAAAGCTGAAGCATCTTGTCTGGGTTTTCAGCTGGAGCACTTGAACACACAGCCCCTCACAGCCTTTCAACAAGATCCCTCACCTGTAAGGCATTACCAAGGTGGAATATTTATAATCCATTTTGATTTTAAAACACAAGTGGATGAATACCAAACAAAACATATGTTAGGACTTACCATTTTTTTGCTTTACCGATAAAACTGTTGTCTACTTTCACTTGACTGACTGTTGAAAAAAGGAAACAAAAAATACATAAGTCAGAGCTGAATATCAAATTTATCTACACATCACTGCATTTTATTTACTGTACGTTCAACTATAAGTCTACCTCATGTATAAGTCAAGGGCAGGCTTTGGAGGCAAAATTATGTTTTTGGCATGACTCAAGGATAATTTGAAAGTAAAACCAAGAGGCCTGTTACAGACAGGCCAAAATAAAGCTGCTTCAGGTCACTTTGGAGGTATGGTGTTTCAATGATGCATGTGTCCTAAGAGTCTGGAAGCTGCACCAAAGCTGCACTCCAGTCCTTAGGAGTGGAGCATGGTTTTGGTGCGGCTTCTGGACCCTTAGGACACATGTATCATTTAAACAGCATACCTCCAAAGTGACGCAAAGCAGCTTTATTTTGGCCTGTGTGTAACAGGCCTCTTGAAGTGTCTTCATCCCACTTTGGAATATGAAAGTCTTAAGAGGCTAGAATCAGGTCTCCCAAGGAAGGAAGTTCCAAAGTTGTTTCTGCTGAGGTTCTCCAATCCCACGCAAGTCCATATGGAAGAAGGCAGTTTCAGGTTTCCTGAAAGCCCAGGTCCTTGAGGGCTTTGTAGTTTCAAAAGATCACCTTGAACTGGAAAGCACTGCAGTTGGTACATAACAAGTGACATGTGGTCCCTGGAGTGCGCATTAGGCAACAGTCTGGCTGCTGCATTTCACACTGGTTGCTCCAGGCCCTTTTTAGGGACGCATCCACATTAAGTCCATTACAGTATTCTAATTGGGAGATAAGTCAGGCGCAAACCACTTATGGTTATGGGAGGCCCTTACCAAAGTTAGGCCATAATAAACCAACCATGGAAAAAACAAACCCTCCTGGACTCAGCATGTCCTACATTTGGGGCTAAACTTTATCCTACAATTGTCCTACATTTTGTCCCAGTTTATAGTAGAGGATTATGGCAGCCCTACATGAAACCCACCAGGTGACCTTGGGCCAGAAGTCACACTCTCTCAGCCTCCTCAGGGGAAGGCAATGGCAAACATCTCTGAACAAATCTTACCAAGGAAAAGCCCCATGATAGGTTCACTTTAGGGTCACCAAAGTTGGAAAGGACTTGAAGACACACAACAATAACTCTAGCCAGGACTAGCAACAGGATTTATGCCACTGAGGGTGCCTCTGCACTGTGGAAATAATGCGGTTCGACCTCACTTCAACTGCCAGGGCACCTCCATCCTACAGAACAGCAAGATATACGAACCTTTCTCGATGCTCCACTGCTTTCCTCTCTAAAGAAGCTCTGCTGCAACTGCCATCATCAGCCGCCACCGCTCAGTCGTTTTGAATTGATTTGAAGAACGCGGGGGAGAGGCGGGCGCTCCTATTGGCTGAGCGGGAGAGCCTCGAGGCTTGAAATCAGCCAATCAGAGCGAAGGGAATAAGGAACGGAAAAGGAGGCGGTGCTACTCGGGTTCTCATTCGAAAGGGGGAAAAGAACGCGGATCCAATCAACGGCTCGCGTTCTGGGTCACGTGGTCACATCGTCGCCTATGTGGAGGCGTGGCTTACAGATTCCTCACACTTTGGTCATCCGGGTAATTTTTGGACTTCAACTCCCAGAAACCCCAGCCGCCACAGCCAACGTCCAGGAATCCTGGGAGTTGAAGTCTAAAAAAAACCATTGAAAGATCAACATTTGAGATGTTTGAGACTTGAAAGTTCGCTTTATTGCTTTATCCCGCCTCGGCCATGACTGCGTCACACTCTCTCAGCCTTTGAAGACAACCATGGCAAACCTTTGAGGCAATGGTCCCCACAACTGTGCTGTGTAACTGTGGTGTGTAAGAGATTCTGGACTTCAGCTCCCAGAATCCCAGACTATTGGCCAATATGGCCGAGGCTTCTGGGAGCTGGAGTCCAAAATCTCTTTCAGTTTGGGGACCACTGCAACAAATCTCGCCAATATACCTCAGTTCGCCATAGGTCGGAAATAAGACACACAACAACACCAGGAAACTGATGCCACTCTGTTCAGTATATACCCAAACACACCAGCGGTACTTTATTTATTTGTTGTTGCATTCTGGGATTTGAAGTTGAAGGGAGGCATTTAGAATCTTCAGCCAGAGCTAGCTCTTAAACCTCATTGAACTACAAATCCCAGAATGCAACAGGAGGCAGCTAGGGCAGTCAAAGGGAAATAGCAGCACTATAAGAATGTAGTACTGTAATGTCCTTATAATGCTGCTCTTCTACTGTACTTTAACTGCTTCGGCTGCCTCCTGTTGCATTCTGGGATTTGCAGTTTAAGGGGAGGCATTTAGAACCCTCAGGCAGAGAGCTCTTAGGCCTCACTGAACTACAAATCCCAGAATGCAACAGGAGACAGCCAGAGCAGTCAAAGTGGAAGAGCAGCACTATAAGAACATTGCTGCACTACCACCCTCTTACAGTGCGGCTCTTCTACCATAACTTCTCTGGCTGTCTCCTGTTGCATTCTGGGATTTGTAATTCAGTGAGGCCTAAGAGCTCTCTGGCTGAGAATATAGAGCAGAGTATATTCTGAGAATATAAAGAGATTACAGCACTGCACTCTTGTGGTGGTGCTATTCTAATCAACTGCTCTGGCTGCCTCCCGTTGCATTGTGGGATTTGCAGTTTAAGGAGGTGGCGTTTAGAACTCTCAGGCCTTCTCTGAACTACAAGTCCCACAATGCAACAGGAGGCAGTCCAAGTAGTTCTGTAAATCTTATTTTCTCCTTCAAAATGGCGGCGCGTGACGTCATCACGGGGGCCAGCCAGGCAGCTGGGTCTCCTTGAGAGAGAGAGAGGGAGGCTGCCAGTGGCAGCGTTGGCCTCGTTGTTGTTGTTGTTGTTGTTGTGTGAGGCGGAGGGCGCCATGGACCGCTTCGCGTGGACCAGCGGCCTACTGGAGATCCACGAGAACCTGGTCACGCAGCAGCGCGGGGTCCGCCTCTACGACGGCGAGGAGAAGGTCAGGCCCCAGCAGAAGAGGAGGAGATGGGCGAATAAAGAGGCAGATTAAGTCCTCCACTTTAACTGCCCTGGCTTAAGGCCCTGGGATGCTGGGATTTGTAGCTCTCTGACAGAGAAGGCTCAATGTCTCACGAAACTGGCACTTCCCAGAGTATATAACTGTGTGTATGTGTGTGTGTGTGTGTATATACACACACACATACATACACACATATATTCTCTCTCTCTTTCTCTCTCTACACACACACACATATGACACAACAATTTGTGGTGGCACCATTGCTCTCTGACAGAGAAGGCTAAAGTGTCACAAAACTGGCACTTTCCAGAATATGTAACTATATATTGTATATACTCTCTCTCTCTCTCTCTGTGTATATATATATATATATATGTATGTATGTATGTATACACACACACACATACAAAACACAGCAATTTGTGGTGGCACCAAAGCTCTCTGATAGAGAAAGCTAAAGTGTCACAAAGCTGCAGAATATATAACTTTATATACTAGAGAGAGAGAGAAATAGAAAGTAAATATAGTTCATATATATGTGTATATATAGATATAGATATAGATATATGTCTGTCAGGGGTGCTTTGTGTCTTCCTGCATGGCAGGCGATTGGACTGGATGGCCCTTGTGGTCTCTTCCAATTCTATGATTCTAGGTCTCTGACAGAGAAAGCTAAATATCTCACTAAACTGCAATCCCCAGAATCCCATAGCAATGAGCTCTGGCAGTTAAAGTGGCATCAAACTGGATTAGTTCTGCAGTGCGGCAATGATCCAGTTTGACACCACTTCAGTTGCCATGGCTCAATGCAATGTAATCCTGGGGTTTGTAGTTTGTTGTGGCACCAGAGCTCTCTGACAGAGAAGGCTAAATCTCTCACAGAACTACAAATCCCAGAATCCTATAGCATGGAGCCGTGGCAGTTAAAGCGGTGTCAAACTCCATTGTTTTCCACAGCACAGATGCAACCCTGTGAAATTCATGGGGTGACCCTATATCCACAGGCGACTTGCAGGCATATAGCCACACAAAGCTCAGTTGAGATCTCTCCTCTCATAGGGTCATGCTGTAATAAATTTAGAAGCCATTAAACCGACACAGAACTCTCTGTGGGTTTTGCTGCATTGGATTAACACTTTAGAAATCACACTTTTTTCCTTGGTTGGTGTTTGATTTGGCACTTTTTTCCATTTCCCATATTGATGGTGGAAACTCTATCCCTGGTTTATTTCCTCCTGTACTTCTGTGAAGGCTTTCATGGCTGGGATCCATAGATTTTTATGGGGTTTTTGGGCTATGTGGCCATGTTCTAGAAGAGTTTAGTAAAAATGGTTGATCTGCAAAAGGTTTCACACACATTGTTCTTTTGAAATAAGCAGGTCAAAGAGAAGGTTGTTGTTGTTGTTGTGTGTCTTCAAGTCATTATTGACTGCATTTAGGCAGAAAAATGATAATGCATAGATATAGGATGGGGGACACCTGGCTGAATGAGAGACTTATACATGTGAAAGGGATCTAGGAGTCCAAGTAGAGCACAACTTGAACATGAGTAAACAGTGGGATGTGGCAGCTAACAAGGCCAATGCGATTCTAGGCTGCATCAATAGAAGTACTGTATAGTGTCTAGATCAAGGGAAGTAATAGTGCCACTCTATTCTGCTTTGGTCAGGCCCCACCTGGAATACTGTGTCCAGTTCAGGGCACCACAATTCAAAAAGGATATGGAGAAACTGGAGTGTGTCCAAAGGAGGGCAACTAAAATGGGGAACGGACTGGAAACCATGCCGTATGAGGAATGGCTTAGAGAGCTGGGAATGTTTAGCCTGAAGAAAAGAAGGTTAAGAGGTGGTATGATAGACCTGTTTTAGTATTTGAAGGGATGCTATTTTGAGGATGGGAGCAAACTTGTTTTCTGCTGCTCCTGAGAATAGAACACAAAACAATGGATGCAAGCTACAGTAAAAGAGAGTCCACCTAAACATTAGGAGGAACATCCTGACAGAAAGGGCTGTCCGACAGTGGGACACACTTCCTCAGAGAGTGGTGGAGTCTTCTTCTTTGGAGGTTTTTAAGCAGAGGCTGGATGGCCATCTCTCGGTGCTGCTTTGTGTGTTCCTGCATGGCAGAATAAGGTTGGACTGAATGGCCCTTGTAGTCTCTTCCAACTCTATGATTCTATTATTCTGTGTACAGAAATTAAGTTATAAGATTGTGTTGTAGATGTTTGAACTGCATATCTTAAAATATACAGTATATCTTTTTCTGTCTCTCTAGCTGAAGTTTGATACGGGGACATTGCTCCTGAGTACACACAGATTAATCTGGAGAGATCAGAAGAACCATGTAAGTGCTACCGTTCTGTTGTGCCCATGTCATAACTTCCATGTAACATGTGATAGAACAATAGAGCTAGTTTGTCTGTATTTGAAGTATGAGCAAAATCAGCCACATACCAATTTTATGACACTTTTCAGTTTGCTAACTTCCCAAGTCCGATTGTAAATTAACTTGGAATAATTAATTTATTCCTTTTCAATTTTAAGGCATTTTTACCATGCCCTTGCACAGGTTCCCAGGGTGGTTGAAAGAACTCTGAAAGGAACCCTCCTACCATGGGACACTGTAAGCCAGCTGGAAACACATATTTATGAGCAAACACTGCCTAGTATTTCACCACTAAAAGGTGATACTAAATGTGTGCTGTAGGGGACACTGAAGTCACTTCAGTGAAGTGCAGCTTTAGCCACTTCCTCAAATGTGCAATTCAGCAGAAAGCAGAAATAAATTACCCGTGTTCTGTCCTTTCCCCTATTTCAGCTATTCCTTGTAATTCTGGATGTTGTCAAAGTGATGAACTTTCTAATTTGCTAGAGTCTAGATTACTGAGTGCTTCCCAACCAGAGCTTGGGAAAGGTATTTTTGAGGACTACAAATCCCAGAGCTTCCCAGCCAGCATGGCCAGTGGTTTTGTAGCCCCCACAATAAAGCTTTCAGAGCTCTTTTCCTGGCCCAAGTTTCACATTCTACTGCTCAGTGCAGTTCTCTGGCTGCTTACCTCAAGACTGTGCTAAAAAGAATTGATTTCTGATGGTAAGACAATATGACTGATTATTTTCTTGCACTAGACCACATGTATACAGTGGTGCCTCGGGTTACGAAATTAATTCGTTCCGCGGCCGCTTTCGTAACCCGAAAAGCCTTCGTAAGCCGAATTGCCATAGGCGCTAATGGGGAAAAGCCGCGTTTCGTGCGAAAAAGCCGAAAAAAGCACCAAAAATTTTCTTCGTATCCCGAAAAAACATTCGTAACCCGGAACAATGATTTCCTATGGGATTTTTTCGTATCCCGAAAATTTCGTAACCTGGGTATTTCGTATCCCGAGGTACCACTGTATTTTTAGGTTCTAGATGGGATGATGATTATTGAACACTGAGTGAGACCTGGGATGATCTGTGATTCCCACAAGTTTGAGCTGAGCCATGTTTACAGTGAACTTGAGATGAATATAGTTCCCAAATTGTAGAGGAGCTTGGTATAAAAATTGTTTATTGGATTATTTATTGCCCCTTTGTGAATATATAATCTTTTTAAATAGATGGATTTGTAAAATTATGAGTAGAACAACCACAAGAGCAATAGACCTGGAATCACATTCTGAGTTAGTCATGAGTTAGATAATTCATCATCACAAAATTTCACATCTGCAGCTGTGAAGAAGATCTATGAGGGAGGAAAAAAGAACAAGAATTGCAAAGTGTTATATGTTCACAAGTCATAAATTACCACTATGTATAACATAATGATTTCATAACCCTAAATCAAGAGTGGGAATCATATGACCCTTCAGATTGTGTTGGATTGTATTTTCCAGCATTACTTACCATTGGCTGTGCTGGCTGTGGATGCTGGGAATTGCAGTCTGCCAACTTTGGGAGGGCCACACTTGGCTGTGAAGATAAGGAGTTAATTTAGGCTGATGGCATTGCTATTCAGGTCTGTGAAGAGGCTTGTTGTGATTTCTGCCACAAGCTCCTGCTACCTCCAGAGCTGGGACATACCTTATGCAGCATTAAATGTTCTTGGCATGTGTCTGTATATACCAGACATTGTATATACAACTAGACCTTCCTTTTGTAGCCATTTGATGAGCATATTATTTTTAGTGAGGATTAGAACTGTGAAACTCAGGAAATACCTGCCATAGGCATATCTTTGCAGTCAAAAGCAAAGTGCCATGTATGTATGTGCCTTCAAGTTGCCTGTCAAGTTATGGTGATCCCATGAATTTCATAGGGTTTTCTTGGGCAAGGAATACTCAGAGGTGATTTTGCCACTTCTTTCCTCTGAAATATAGCCTATAGCACCTGATATTCCTTGATGGTCTTTCATCCAAGTACTAACCAGAGCTGACCCTGCCTGCCTTCCAAGATCAGCCAGGACTGGGTAACTTTAGGGTATTTAGGGTAAATTGATATATGTGAATTTTAAGTTTAATCCCATTAAGATCATTTTTTTGTAAAGCGGAGATTGAAATCTAAGTGGACATGGGGCCTAGTGGTTTAGTTAAGAATATTTAAAAATATATATTTATCAGTCTAGCTAAAAGGTTCCATTATACCAATTAGTGTGAAGTAATCAAACAGTTTTTATGCTTGTGGAAATGCTTTTGTACTGTGTACACTAGGCATTTTTTCCTCTATTTGATGCTTTTTCTTCAAACAACTGTATATAAAAGCACAAAGATTTTATACATTAAGTACAAAGACAATATTATTGCAAAGAACATATTAACATTTTATAGTGTTTTAAAATAAAGAGTTACCAAAATATGTCTTGATTTTGTTCTCTGTTTTTTCCATCTAGGAATCTTGTATGGCTATTCCTCTTTCACAGATCATCTTCATTGAAGAACAGGCAGCTGGGATAGGGAAAAGGTAGTGTTTTTATGGCAAAATGTTATGGATTTTAGCTTCCTTAAACTGTGTGGGTTTTCCAGTATTTCACAAGCATCTAATGCATGTTACAATCTTACTTACCTTCCTTAGGACCTCTTTTAAGAATGAATGGAGAACAGGGTGATACTCTGAGAAATATATGTAGTATACTAAATGATGAAAATATTCCTGATATTTGTGCATCCCTGGCTCTTGCATTTCCCTTCTGCAGCCTCTCATATGGCTAGCTACTCAGCCCAAGGACCACACTAAAACTTGCTATCCAACTGTAGCTTTGTTCCATGCTGGCTAGCTGGCACAGACCAACAAATTGACAAGCTGATTTATCATTCGCCTTGGATTTTAGAATGTGGTTTGTCTATAGGTTACCCAAAAACTTGCAGACAACTAACTGTTCAGGTTGCACTCAGCAGTTGCTCCTATAACTTTCAAAGTTGAGCCATGTGTATAGAGCAAGAGTGTGAAGTATGAGATGCTTCACATGTTACTGGACTAAAAATCCCATCAGCTCTACCCTTTTCTCACTCTTGCTACAGAGGCCACTATTATTTTGTTGATTTATCTTACATTTTGTTAGGAAGCTTTTAAGTAAGTCTTTATGTAAAAACCTAGTATTGTTTCTCAACAACTGATATTGAGAGGCTTGTTGCCTTTTATCCTCCTTTTGATCCTAGTAGCCATTAATACCCTCCTTAATTTGTCTAATCCTCTTTTAAAGATGTCTTAAAATGGTGGTCATCATCAGATCTTATAACAGCAGATTTCACAGTTTAACTATGCACTGTATGGAGTAGTGTTTCCTTTGTCTTTTATGTATTTTTCATCAAGTGTAGAGAGCCAATGTGGCTTAATAGTTTGAGACTATGACTCTGGAGACCAGGGTTTGATTCCCAGCTTGGCCATGAAACCCATTGCAAGTCACACACTCTCAGCCTCAGGGGAAGGTAATGGCAAACTTCCTCTGAACAAACCTTGACAAGAAAACCCCATGATAGGATCGCCTTAGGGTTACCATAAGTCAGAAACAGACACACACAAGCACACAATACACATATAGTGAGGCAAAATATTGTGAGAAATATTTATTGATTTAAAATGCTTAATAACCAGACCTGTTCAAAATTTACTAGACATGTTCTCACATTCTCTTGGTTAATTTTTGACCTATAGTAGGTAATAGAAAATGAAATAAAATGTATTGGTTGGTTTTAGATACAGATTTTTTTAAAAAAACAACTGCACAATACAGTGGTATCCTTGGCATCCGTTGGGGTTTGGATGTTCAAATCCCATTTAAGTACTGTTCGTGGAAAATTGTGTCCCTTATATGAAATGGAAAAATTCAGGTTTCCTTTTTGTAATTTATACAGTATATATTCAAAATGTTTTCAAGCTGTGGATGCTTGAATCCATGGATAAAGAATCCTGTGGATATGGAGGGCCGACTGTAAATATTTTTCTTTCTTCTCCTATTCTTTCAGTGCCAAAATAGTGGTTCATCTTCATCCAGGCCCTCCCAACAAGGAACCTGGCCCTTTCCAGTGTAGTAAATACTCATATATCAAACTTTCCTTTAAAGAACATGGCCAGATTGAGGTATGTATATATGTCATCCTGAACAGTGGGATGGTGTTGGAGTATGTTTTCTAAATTTCCTGAATAATGATGTTTGGAGAGCTTTTGTCATAATTAAAAAGAGCAGTTTCAATTGGTGAAAACTGAATTTATCACACATTTTATTTTATTTATTTTATTTTTATGTATTAAAATATTTATATCCAATATCAAATAGACCACAGAACCCTTTGAGACTAACTGAAGGAAAGAAGCAGGTAGCATGAGTTTTCATACATTTCACTCTACTTCCCTGTTGCCAACTTTCCCCACACATCTATTCAGGAAGTGTCATCACAGGACCTAATGGCATCACCCATAATACTAGAGGGACTTTGTCTTGCTCATCCTTTAACATGATATATGCCATTCTGTGTCAATAATGCCCTTCAAATCTCTACAATGGGCAACCAGGACAGTCTTTGCCAGAGGATAAATGGACATAAATCAGACATTAGGAATGGGAATACACAAAAACTGGCTGCAAAACACTTCACTCTTCTTAGACTTTCCATATTGGACCTCAGAACAGTGGTTCTTGAACAAAAACAAAACAAAACAAAACCTGCAAATGGAGATTGGAAAGAGGAACAGCAGAATTGGAATGTATCCACAAACTGCAGTCCATTGACAGTGAGTTTAACAGAGACGATGGTTTTCTGGTACACTTACCAGTAGTTGTTGTCATTTTTGTTATATGTTGTCATGACATTCCAATTCATTTTTGACATATGGCAACCCTAAGGCAAACTATAATAAGGTTTTCTTGGCAGGCTTCGTCAGAGTGGGGTTGCCATTGCCATCTTCTGGGGCTGAGAGAGTGTGACTTGCCCAAGGTCACCCAGTGGGTTTTTATGCTCAAGCGGGTAATTGAACCCTGATCTCCAGAGTTGTAGTACAAAGCTCAAACCACTACACCACATTGGCACACTACACACATTATAACATAAGCTAACCCTCTAGCCTCCTGGAGACTCTCTTGGCCAGTTCATCATGTCTTCTTTCTGATTCCTGTACTACATTCCAATATTCATTCATATGATTATCTACTCACTTTGTCTTTAGGTAACATCTTCTATCCTGCCTTTGTCCTCCAGTGACCACCATGAAAATTGAAGTCATCTCATTTCCATACCCACAAAGTTTGGCATTTCCATTGTCATTCTCTCACACACAGCCTGCTTATATACGTCTGTCCCTGGGCCTTCCATTCCTTCCAGGCTAAGGAAATGGTGGAACACCCTATGCATCTGAGGAAGTAGACTGAAGTCTACAAAAGCTCATGCTTCTAGCTTCTGTCTTTCAATTAGTCGCAGAGGTGCTACCAGATCCGTTTGCACTCTGATTCCCAGACTAACTAGGCTATGTCTTCTATTTTTCTGTGTTACATATTTATTTATTTATTTGTTTATGTATTTATTTCTAGTTACATGCACTGTATGGTTTTGATTTTTCATGATGATTTATGTGCTAAAATTCAAACTTCTTTTGTGTGTGTAACTTTATATAAATATTTATATTTACAAAGGAACTAAATATAATTTAATCTTATTTGATCTTTGATATCACCCTCTTTTTTAAATCACCATCATAAAGTTCTACAGGAGACTGTCAGAAGAAATGACGCAACGGAGATGGGAAAACATACCTGTTTCTCAGACCATAGAGGTCAACAGAGGCTCACAGGTATTTAAGATATTTCTCATCATTGGACTTCTGCCTTTCTGAACAAAGTAGAGTTTGTTTAACATTCCATATTTCATTATTAAGGAGGAAGAGGCAGGGTGACGGCATCTTCATAGGGAATATGATTTATGTTATGTTTTAAATGTTTTAAAACAGTATAGTGCTGTTTTTAATTGAACTTTTTTTTAATGAAAACATGCAGGGGTGGTTGTGTTGGCTATTTAGTAAATTCAAACAAAAAACCCACCAAACAGTGATACCTTTATTGGCCAACTGAAATGCACAATATACTTGTTACAAGCTTTCAAAGCTCCATTGGCTTCTTCATCAGGCAAGATGTTACATACCAAACAGGAGAAAAATTAGAGATGTTAGTAAGATGCAAATAAGTCCAAGCCTAGACAATCTATGCTTAATGTTAACTATAGTTTATAAAATAACCCAAATTCAAACTGTTATTTATGAAGCAGACTTGCTTTAGTAATTCATAGTTCAAGTGAACAACACTTTAGGAGCCAATTGTAACTGAAAAGCAGCTAAGGAAAGCAAACTATCTAGAAAAAGGGAGGGTTTGAGCACTCCCAAAGACTGAGTAAGAGAGTTACCTCCCCCCCCCCCATTATCTGATAAAACTTGACCGCTGGTACTCATGTGTAGTTTAGCCTCTTCAGGAATGACCAGTTAGAAATGTACTAAATGGTCAAGCACTAAGAAATATTAAGACAGCTATTGTCACTGAGTCATCTCATGAATAATAAAGGCTGCTTCCAGTCTGTCCTGTGTGCATTTACTTAGAGGTGAACTGCAGTGAAAACACAAAGGGTATTTCTAACTACACATTGTACTTTCCTAACTACACATTGTTCATGAGTCTTCATATTTAAGGTTTCAATGATAATGCATGGGGAAAGTAATTTGCCTTCCCCCTGCCCTTGTTGAGTCCCCTCTCACTTAAAAACAGTTCTGGGGTCCAAAAATGAATGTAAACGTTAAGCTGCTGCACTAGACAAGGAGAGAGGAAGCTGATGAGGCTACAGTTCATCCACATAAGTAAAAAAAAGCATAGTTCAGTGTTGAACAATGTTCAGTCATGAAGGTGGTGTAAAAGATCTCCAAGAAGCTATGTTTGACAGCCTTCACTTGCTTACAGAATAATGATGGTAACAGACCTCTAAGCATTCCCTTCACCATCTTTCTTTCCTTCCTTCCTTCTTTCTTTCTTTCTTTCTTTCTTTCTTTCTTTCTTGTTTTCAGACAGGCAGAATACGAGCAGCAGGAATTGTTGGTATTGAGCGGAAATTAGAAGAACGAAGGAAAGAAATGGATAAAAACATTTCTGAAGTAAGTTATCTTGAAATACAGTTGGCCCTTCTTATACATGGATTTTTTTATACACGGATTCAAGCATCCACGGTTTGAAAATGTTCAAAAACAAGTATAAATTTCAAATATCAAACCTTGATTTTCCATTTTTTATAAGGGACACCATTTTGCTATGTCATTATATTTAATGGGACTTGAACATCCACGGATTTTGCTATCCACAGGGGATCTTGGAACCAAACCCCAGCGTATAACAAGGGTCCACTGTATTTGATGTTTCTCCTAATCGTTTTCAGGCATTCATGTTTTTCCTTAACTATAGGTATGGTTATCAATAGATAACCTAATCTCCAAACATAATATAGGGGTCAAGCAGCCTCAGGCTGCTCCAGCCATGCTTGAGCCCCAGTCAGCACCGGACCATGGTGACTGAATGGCGCAGTCCCAAAAGCTGCTTGCAATCCTGAATTGGCTGTCACTGAGCATTTTCCCCCCACTCCTTTTCTTGCCAGCTTCAGGCCGCCTTTGGTGCGTTCATTGTCTGCATGCCATACCCCCAAAGCAGCCAGAAGCTGCACTTTCTGGCCCTGTTTCAGGCCATAGTTATATAACATATATTCATGTTGATGAAACATTAAAAATTATTTTTTCAAAAGTTGTTCTGAAAAAGAAATGTTTTCTAATGGCACAAATATTATATTATCTGTGCCTGCATTCATTTGTGTTTCCTTGCCCCAGTTCTCAATTTAGTATACCCAAACTTCCTTTTGAAGCTTTTGTTAATGAAAATCAGTTTGAAGAGTTAATAGAAGAATTACCTCCAGCAAATCCTAGACTGAACAGTGAACTGGACAAGCTGACCTTCAAGGTTACCACTAACTTTAATTTCCGCACAAGTCATGAGTTTGCTTTTGGGTTTGATTGAGAGGAAGGTTGCATCTTGCCCCCTCTAGCCCAGTTTAGATCACAATCTGTTATCTGGTGGGTCCTCAGTATTCCATTAATTAATTAATTAATTAATTATAGTAATCCTGTAATGAAGGGAGGGGGTGCTAGGAAAGCAAAAGTCTTCCTCCAACAAGTGCTTCAGCTGCAACAGTTGTAACTGTCAACCATGAGTTTGTTAGTGTAGTCTCTTGCTGCTAAATAATGAACAATGCCCTTGTGTTCTCCATGTTCATTACTTTGGGGACATTGAAACACATTTTGTTCTTAGCAGAGTAGCAGAATGTGTGCCCCTTGAGATTATGTTGGCCTACAATTTCAGTTATCCTTGACCATGCTAGCCAAGGCTCAAGGAAGTTCAACAACATCTGAAGATACAAAATGCCTTACCCCTGCTAGAGGCTGGGCTATGAAAATCTGCTGTTCCAGGGCCATTCTCGCTGGGGAATTCTGGCAGTTGTAGTTCAAAACAGTAACTTTCCCAAGCTCTGCACTTTGAGTGATGTACAGACCAGCACCAACACTGTAGAGCATATTTTGACTACTTGGTAAGGGGTAAACCTGTGCATCTACAACCTTCCCCCTTCATTGCTTGAGGCAGAAATATTGCCCTGCTTTCAGTACAACAAGGAGCCAGTGTAGTGTAGTGGTTTGAGTGTTCAAGTATGACTCTGGAGACCAGGGTTTGAATCCCAGTTCAGCCATGAGAACCCACTGGGTGACCTTGGGCAAGTCCTACTGGATGACAGTGCCAAATGTCCTCTGAACAAATGTTGCTAAGAAAACCCTGTGATAGGTTCTCCTTAGATTGGCATAAATTGGAAATGATATTAAAGCATACAGCAACAACAGCATCACTGCAACATGGCTGGCCCATTGTTTTGCATAGAGAAAACTTACAGGCTACAGAAAAGACCCTAGTAGTATTGTAATAGAGTTAAAAAGAACAAGTGCCCTAGTTTAGTTATTAGTTAGGAGTCTGAAAGAACCCCTTTCCAGGCTGGCCACACAGTTCCAGCCATTTGGCTCCTGTCATTCACCTTGCCTTTTTACCTTTTAAAGATTCCTCACTGGATCTGGTATTCGTGCCTCAAGGTGAATGCTATTTTGGACATGTGGCTGTGTTGATCTGTGGCTTTAGTGTGGTATAGCATGACCAGTTCTCCTTATCAGTTCTTAAAGGTAACATTCAGAGTTATAGAAAACAAAGCAAATAAAGATTTATTATATAACTTCTAAAGGTCCTGAGGGGCCTCCCAGAGGCTTCCTCATCCCTCCCCAGGATAATCAGATAAAAAGAGAGAATTGCTTGCCTGTCTATCCCAGGACCCCTTTATAGCATTCTTTGAGCTGTGACTGGGTAGCTGTAACCTAGCTTACCCAGCTTCTCTCTTCACAGGGAGCTTCCAGGCACAGCAATTCTCTCTTTTTTCCTGATTTTTGGGGAGCTGAGGAAGCCTCTGGGTGCCCCCCCCCTCCCCATGATGTGTAGAAGTGGCTTTGCAGGCACATGCAGCCTCTGGACTTCTTGATTCTCATTCCTCTGGTTAAATTGTGGCACTTTGGGCAAACTAGCCCATTGCTTGATTAATCAATTATGCTTGCAAAGTATTGGATAAGATTGCAAAACAACAACAACCCTGTAATTATTTACATTAACTTTATTGCTAATTTTCAGAATGGCCTTCAATTCCTCTATTATTCTGAATATTTTTAATGAAACAAGTTAATAACCATATCTTACAGACAAGGATTCATTTTTGTTATATTTTTATAACAAACAAAAAACTGGGGACAGGACACAACCACAGCCCCATATTTTTTTTATCTCCTTCTCACTGTCTCTCCCATATAATGTACAGTTGGCCCGCCTCATACACAGGCTCCCCATACGCAGAGTCAAATGGATGGGCTACACCATTTAGATGAATGGCACGTGTGCCGCACCACACACGTAAGTGTGCCCCATTCATCTAAATGGTGCTTGAGCATGCACAGAATTTGCTTTATGCAGCGTGGGTCCAGAACAGATCCCCTGCCTAAAGCAAGGGTCCACTGTATAGGCAAAGGTAATGCCCGATAGGTCACTGTGTTCTGCATTTGTCCACCCTCTCTCCACTCTGTTTTCTTATATGTGGACTGTTTTCTTATATGTGGACCTTTTGAAGCACAGTGGTAGCTCAGAGCACAAGAGCACAGCACAATCGAGGAGGAGAAGAGGAGGAAGTATGTGGGCTGCTGTTTCCAGCAGCCGTCAGGTCATGTAATTCCACCCCATGTCTCTCCCACACTTTATCAGAGGATAAAAGAAACTGTGTTGTTAATGTTGGAAGGGGGAAACATTGAAACCCTGCTCATTATAAATCAGTTAATTTCAAAGCTAGTGCCCAGAATTCCAGAATGGATTTCCTGCACCTGCTGGTTGCTGCTGATAAAAACTGATTCCTTTCGCTCTTTATTTTTCTGAGGAAGTTCCTGTTAGGTGTGTTTACATTCATTCTCCTTTGTACTCAGGCCTGAATCAGTTAGAGAAAGAATTGTTTACCACATGTTCTCAGTTTGTCTAGTTCTGTTTTTCTCATTTAGTTGGATAGCTTTGTTATTGGTAACTATGTATAAGATGCAGAACTTTTACTCATTGCTAATGTAATGAGTTTGAAAATAAATAGGGAAAATGCTTTCCATAAAGGCCTGTTAAAGGATCTCAGATCGTTCGTTTGTATGTTTGTTTATTAGCTGCTTCCCCTTATGGATCGAGATGGAGAACAACAACAGATTAAAAACATATAATATTAGTTAAAAGAGCATATAAAACCAATATATATTAAAATCAATAGTTTAAAATTCATAATTTAAAAATAATCTGAATAGAGCTCCCGAAGGGACTGGTCTTTACTGCTGATTACATGCAGACAGGTTATTCCAGTCTGGTGGCAGCTGAAGAAACTGTCCCCAGTTGTGAGCCTAGTTTTTGGCTGACTGAAGTGTGTGTTCCCCAGAGACCTGAGGGTATAGTTGTATTATGCAGGAGAGGGTATCCCCATAGGTAACCTTGACCCAAAAACCACATAGGGCTTTAAAGGTAACAACCAACATTTTGTGTCTGGCCCAGCAAATAATTAACATATGATATGTCATATGCGTTTGTAATTTGGGAAATGATGAATGACTTGTTCCTCTGCTTAGAAGATGAAAACAGCTTCTCTCAACATGCAGAGGTGTACTCTTACAACCTTAATCTTGAAACGTTAACCTTAGATCACTGGAAATTATAATATCAGATCTTTGAGTTTAGGAGGAAAGTAATTGGTGAAAGAATTATTGTAGTTTTGCAATTATACTAGCCTTTTGGGGAGGCTATTCATATGTGTATATGAATAACTCTGTTTTATTATTCCAGGCTTTTGAAGATCTCAGCAAGCTCATGGAAAAGGTAATGTAACCCCTCCATGAGTATTTCTCCCTGGATTTACATCTGCTCCCAAGACAATGATGGAAGTGGCAGAAAACTGCATATCATGCTTTGATTGGGACTTGAGGGGGCACTTTCAAGTGGGTTAAAAATAGTGGTATGAGGGCCCCTGGACTCAGGTCTTCTGTTTCATCCATAACCCTATCTCCCAAACACTTAAAGGCTGGTCTTATTTTAGAGGCACATGGCTTTGTGTTACATCTTTAAGAGCTGTGTTGTGTCTCAGCAGGCTAAGGAAATGGTGGAACTGTCTAAATCAATTGCCAACAAGATAAAAGAAAAGCAAGGTGACATCACTGAAGACGAGGTTGGTTAACGTTTTAACATGCGTGATTTAAATACTGTACCATATGGAAAAACTTTACATGAACTTAAATTTCTAGGATAATATCCATGATGCTGCTAAATGCTAGATTAGTAATATGGTATAACAAGGGGTAGTCTGTAAAACTACATTTCCATATTTTAATCATATCTACGTGTGCACTGTGCATCATGCTATAGGAAGCTTTTAAGTTGTAGTTGAACACCAACTCTTTCATGTGCATAATAATGGTATGCGCTTGTGCATACTTTCTTTTGCGACAATGGGCAGCATCCACAAGAAGGGACATCCTCAAGAATTCTGTCCAGTGAGGGTTAATGAGTGAAAAGGTTCCTAGTAGTAGACCTTCTTCCAGAAGAGCAACTCTTGGTGGATAAAGGAAGATTGATTGTGTAGCCTGCTACACCTGCTTCTGTAGATGCAGGGGATCCTGTTGCCTTTACTTACTCCTCTATGTTAAATCTGGTTATTTTTCATATGCAAGCTTTCCTCACTTCATGTTCAGAAAATAGAACCAGCTGTCTGCTGGTTCATGGGATGCCACATGTTATTTTATTTTGGGAGAGAGTTTTAAAAGTGAACTAGAATGGAGGTGGGTCATATTTTTGCATTGGTCATCATTTTGGCAAAACGGGGACCTCTCCTTTCCATTGACATCTGTCTCTTACTCTCTTTTTTTATTTTACTCTTTATCTATTTTTTATTTTTGTTCTTATTCATCTGCACACTGGAAACTCAAAAACAAGATAAGGATCTGGGATTGAATTTACTGTACATACTAGTACCTTAGCTTCTTCCTAGAACACATTGTAATTTATTTTGCATTATTAGTTAAGAATTTTATACTACCCGTGTTATTATTTATACTCTGTTTTTTATTTCAGACAATCCGATTTAAATCCTATCTCTTGAGTATGGGTATAGCTAACCCCGTTACTAGGGAAACCCATGGATCTGGTACACATTACCATATGCAACTGGCAAAACAATTAGCTAGAATTTTACAAGCACCTCTAGAGGTAAAGTATTTATGAACCTCTCTTTTTAAAAAGTGCTATACAGTTGACCCTCCATATCCATGGATTCAACTATCTGTACTTGAAAATATTTTTTAAAAAATCCAAAAAGCAAGTGTTGATTTTGCCATTTTATATAAGGGCATCATTTTACTATGCCACTCTATATAATGGGACTTGAGTATCCACTGATTTTGGTATCCACAGGGGATCCTGAAACCAAACCTCAGTGGATACTGAGGGCCCACTGTACAATGCAATGCAAATATATATATATCATTTCAGTGCACAGAGGAGAAATATAATATACTGGCAGTCCAGGAAGGGATGAGTCTTTCCCTGCATTGTCTACTCTACTCTATTGGATACCCTCCATGTAAATTGAGTAAAAGATTCTCAGCCAAGAGGAATTAAACAACTGTCCTTTTTTTGGCACTGCCAGCTTACCCCCTCCATACCCCAAGGGAGAAAATGAAAATGAAAGAAAGAAGAGGGGACAAAGGAAAGCAGGGAGATTAAAGAAAGCGCATGAAAGTAAGCATGTGTAAATACAGTCACCCCTCCTAACTCGCAAGTCTTGGATCCGTGCCCTTAATTACCCACAGAGAAGCAATCTCTGCTGTTTCCAATGGTGCACTCACTTCGGCCGTGCACACAGTGACACACCCCATTCAAGTCTATGAGGCTTGAATATGCATGAGCCTCTGTTTGTATTGGGGGTGTGTGTTTCGGAACAGATCCCCCATGAAAACGGAGGGCCAACTGTACAGTCAGCCCTCTTTATCAACAGATTTTTTATCCATGGATTCACATATCCATGGCTTGAAAATATATTTTAAAAAAGGTATAAATTCCAAATAGCAAACCTTGATTTTCCATTTTATATACGGGACACCATTTTGCTGTATCATTATATTTAATGGAACTTGAGCATCCACAAATTTTGTTATCCACAGGGGATCCTTGAATCAAACCCCAGCAAGGGCCCACTGTATATGCAGGGAGGGGGGAGGATATCTGTTGTGGCCCTACTATATTTTTCTCTGGGCCTGCCCATAAATAGCATGAAGATGAAAGGTTAAAAAAAGGTTTCTATGAATAGATAGAAATTGTGTCCAGAGGAAGGCAATAAACAAGAGGAGACAACCTCTTCCAAAATATTGTATATTGGCAATGAGGTAAGCTAAGTGAGAATTTGAGGGGTAAATGTGTAAAGTTATTTTAAAAATTTAAATTCCTTTTAAGTCAGAAGCCATGAGCTAAATAGCATTGTTAGTTGACACAGATGTGGACGGGATAGTAAAGACGAACCAGGAAAATGCTGATAAGCTAGATTCATTTTTTTGCCTCAGTCTTTACTACAAAGGACTCTGGAGCCAGGTCCAGACTGCATCATAGCTTTGAAGAATACTTCAAAAGCTGTATCAGATGGCAGTTCAGAAGACACTGGCAAATTATTGCAGCTTTTGTGCCATTTTTAGTTAGGACATCTGCCTGAGAATGTTGACACTGGCAACTAACTAGTCAGATTTTTATGTTATATGTTTTAACTTGGTTCTGTTTTACTGATTGATCCCACATCAACAGGAACGTGGAGGAATAATGTCACTGACAGAGGTGTATTGTTTGGTGAATCGTGCTCGAGGCCTGGAGGTGAGGAGTTATCATCTTAGTGAACTTCTGACAAAACTCCCTTGATAAATTTGCATTTCACCAAATTGCATTGATGAAAAGCAAACAGATGAAAAGTCTCTTTTCCCCCCTTTTTATATATGTTTCCTTTAAAATCGGTAGGATGATGGTCATGCTATCAGCATAGTCATTTGGGGGTAAAATCCATCTAACAATCTACAGTACAAATAAATGAAAAGCGGAAATTGTTTGTTGTAGATACTAACACTCTTAACTGTACACACTTAACAGGGAATGTCCCATTGATTGGATTTACAATAGATTTTACTTCTCAGATGTGAAGGACTGCACTGAAAGATCTCAGGACCCTGCAGTATAACAGTGAATGGATTTTGCAAAATGAAAGCAGTTTAAAAGTCTATGCAGATTATTAACTTTGCAACTATAGAAGTGAAAGACAGGATTCTTCTTTGAGGACACAGGAGTGTCTACACATTAAAAATTGTAGAGGGAAGATTTAAATGTTGTGCTCTATTCATAAAGGAGGCCTGTTACATCAGAGCCAAAATAATTGTTAGTCATTCTGCAGCAGCTAAGCCAGCAAGTGTCATAAGGGATACATTTTGAATTGCACAGATGTGCACATTATATTGCCAGAATATTGTTAGGAACAGCCAGAAGCTCCAGAGAGAGCAGTTCCTTCCAACCACAGTATTATGCACTTTAAACCAAAGCCTTTAAGACTAGCACATATTACAATGCTTGGCTTGAAACAAATAACTAAAATAGCACATACTGTTTTCTTCCATGGATCCAGTGATATTTTGCTTTTCAACTGATTTTCCTTGATATTACAGTATATACCTTTAACAGAATAGTCAATATTTACGCCAGGATGGATAACAAATGGATCACAGGCCACATACTGCATTGCAAGGCTGTCTCTACAGTCCCTACTGTGTTGCCCTGCTGCCTTCAACAAAATCTTACACCAAAAGCCCTGCTTCCAAAATTAACAAGTGTACCTTGTTTTAAATGAGAAGCACTGCTCTTCCAGGCTTCTAAAATGTCAATTTTCTTCTTCTTTTGGCAAAAAATTAAGAGGGGGGGGGGGGAAGGCAGGTGTTCCACAAATGGTAGAGAGTTAGGTAGCCCTTTTTTTGCTAAACTGATGTGATTGTGTCTACCCTTTGTGGTCACTGTACTTCCTTGATGGTATCTAATTGTATTTTAACTCAAGGGCTTGCTTCTTCAGAACGTCTTTCTATTTGCATGTCCATATCCATGTGAAAAATGCATGAGCAGCACATGTACCTAATTCTTGTGTGTATGATTATTTCCATTCTTTCCTAAGATAAATGCACACTGAAGTTAATTTAAGAGGGATGGAAACTGTAGTACATGTAAGCATCACACACATTTGAATGGCTGTTCATATATTTTGCACACGATTACTGGTAGCCATAGTCAAATACAAAAAGTTCTGTAAGAGCTAGCCTTGAGAACAAGACATATTTGCAGTGTGATTATGAGAATGTATGTTTTCCCCATTAGTTGCTCTCACCTGAAGATCTAGTAAATGCCTGTAAGATGTTGGAAGCACTCAAATTACCTCTAAGGTGAGAATCCTTCAAACTTTATCCTTCAAACTTTAATTCTGAAAACACACTAAAAAAAGAATAGTTTAATTCACCACTACCCTAGCAACCTGTTGGACTTTATTAAGATCTGGGGAACTGATCTGCAGGAAACAAGGGCTTAGAGCTAGGAAGTGACAAAGAAAGCAACCAGACATGTGCAGTTTTGCTGCTTAATGGCAAATGGCAAATTTCCACTTAATGGTTATTTCTGTTTCCTGCTCACAAAACTGCTTTTGAAAAATGTTCCTGAAGATGTATCTCAGCTGTAGTTGTCAACTTGCTTAGCATATTTCTCCATTTCTGAAAGTTATGGGTTCAAGTTTTCTTCTTGCATTATATGTCCATCACTAACTCACTCATTAGAAAGTGTTAAACAGATGGCAGCCCAATACAAAGGAATGTTTCCAGTTAGATTGGGATTAAACTTCACAGACAGGCAGATTTATGGATTGAGAAGACGTCTCAGATGATGCAGATTCTGAGGGGGCTAAAGAAGGAAGCAGAGTAGGCAGAGAACTGTCATGTGAAGGGATAACAAATGGAGAATGAATCTTGAGGAAATGAACAGAGGAGGAAGAAAAATAAACAAGATGAGCTGGATGAAGGTGGCTGAAACAGATGCTGGGGGTTTGGGAATGGGCCAGGAGCACTCCTAGGAAAGCTGATTAAGACAGCTGAAGTAGTTAGTGCCTGAAAAACAGAAATCTGAAGAAACTGTGGGTGGTGTTGATATGGAGGAGCCAAAGAAATGTAGTTCTAGGACTGTGCCCTTAAGGAAGAAAGGAAGTAGGGAGACATGAGTTAAAACGGTTGAACAGGAAGTTATAGAAATCTGTGTTAGCCTTCCACAATCTAGGGCAGTGGTCCCCAAACTATGCCCTTTAAGAGATTTTGGATTTCAGCTCCCAGAAGCCTCAACCATGTTAGTCAGTAGTCTGGGATTCTGGGAGATGAAGTCCAAAATCCCTTAAAGAACACAGTTTGGGGACCACTGATCTAGGACCCTACAGATAGGCTGGGCTGCATCTCTCATCATTCCTAGCAAGCATGTGGATATTGTAGTCAAACACAGCAACTGGGGCCCTGTTTATTTCTCCAGATACTGGAATTCAGTTCCCATCAAACCTAATCAGCCTAGTCAATGGTAAGGGATTCTGGGATATAAACTTTAATATCTGGAGAGCCATGGTTTTCCTGCTCTGCTATAGATTCTAATAGGTAATCTTGATATTTGAGGATTTTGATATTCTGCAGTACAGTGGGCCCTTCTATGTGAGGGATCTGTTCTGGATCCCCTGCATAATGGAAATTCCCTGTATGCTCGTGCTCCCTTGCAAACATGTGCCATTTGTTGTATTGTCGTGCGGCTTCAGCATATGCTTGAAGCCGCATATGGTGTTCCCACATACGGCGCAGGCGCACTGTATTGTATTCTGACAACCCTAAAGATACAATGCAAACAAAGCAAAGCATTGGGGTAAAGTGGCATGGGCAACTGTGTAGGTCCAGGGCCCAGTTTCCTGCCAAAAATGTAAAAAGCAAAAGCAGGTAGCCCCAAATCCACTACTGGTTTTAAAAAGTTATTTTTTAATGTTAAATAATGGCAGATGGGGTGCAATTAATTTAAAATGGCTCCTCCTGGAAGTTTCCAGGAGAGGCAATTCCAACGTGGAATGAACTACCCCAGCAGTTGTTTGGGTACAGGATTCAGGTTCTGATTTGTATTTTTCCTCCCTTTCTTGAGTTAAGGCTGCGTATATTTGACAGTGGGGTTATGGTGATGGAGCTCCAGTCCCACAACGAAGAGGAAATGGTGGCTTCTGCTCTAGAGACAGTACGTAAGACTACTTTTTTTCAGTAATCAATTAAGGAAACTGGTTTTTGTTGTTGCTGGACTTGAACTGTAGAGCAATTCCTATTGGAAAGCCTCTGATCCATTTTTGCTATTATGCACCCACTGAGACCCATATATTTGTGTGTGTTAGAAGAACGGTTTTCAAATTTTTGGTCCTCACAAATGTTTTAGATTTCAGTGACTAGAAGCCCCAGCCAGCATAGCCAGTTAGGGACTCTAGAAATTGAAGTCCTATATGTTTAAAGGGCCAGTCAGAAGATGTCTACCAGCTTTGTGCTTGGCATATTTTGTGATTGGGCAGCATATAAATAAATCCTATTATTATTATTATTATTATTATTATTATTATTATTATTATTATTATTA
>NC_056522.1:160148172-160180279 GCF_019175285.1 Sceloporus undulatus | reverse complement strand
TTTCCTTTTATAATCAGTACAGGTTTCCTACAAAATAGTTTTATGTATCACCTGTATTCAAAACTTGCGTGTATAACTAATGATTGATAATTTCTCCAATACTTCTGCTATTTTTCCCCACCTTGACAGTTCATTTCAAGAAAAAAAAATGCTTTTGAAAGCTTTCAAGTTGGTTCCAAAAACTCTTAACCTAATTTCAAAAATGCTTAAGCAGTTCTTATATATTAATTTTTTGTTCCTTGTTTTTCAAAGCTGTGTGTTTTTAGAAATGTTCTTGTTTCTTAAATTCTTATTAAATCATTGCAAAGCAGGAAAAGCCTGGTATGTGACCCAGAGGTTAGGGCCACAAGCCTTGCTTCAAAGAGTTTCCTGTTACTAGCTGGGCGTGGAAGAGCTGAACTCATTGGAAGTGGATTTGAAAAAAAGTGGCAGCTTCTTCACTTGTAATGAAGGCTGATTGCTTTAGTATCTCATTTGTATTCTTTCTTTTCTCCCAAGAGCTCAGGTTGTATGTGAGCTTATCCTATTTTTTTTCACCTTGCTACAACACTGAGAAATAGGTTAGGCTGATAGAAACCAAAAGTGACATTCTGAGAGTCATTCCTGAATCCAGGCTTCCTTAAATCACAATTCCCAACACTTGTTTATGTCATTTTATGTCATTATCACACTTCTTTATGCCATTTTATCAGATTTGAGGCTTGCATTATAATAACACACACACTGTTCCTGACAGTATGTAATAACCATATTTGGCCTTTGTAACCAAGTCTGGTTAGTACTTAGATGGGAAACCACCAATGAATGCCTGGTTCTGTAGGCTATATTTCAGAGGAAGGAACTGGCAAATCCACTTCTGAGTGTTCCTTGCTTAAGAAAACTCTATGAAATTCATGGGGGGTCTCCATAATTTGACAGGTGACTTGGAGGTACACCTACACACATATGAAGGAAAGATGCCTATCCCTGGATCCCTAGAGCATGGACTCCTGGTTTACCTAAGAGCATTTTTTTAAAAAAACACTGTTGACTTGTATGACTCCTGGTCCTAGACACTAATAGTTTCATGCCATACACAAACCTGATTTCTGTAACACATAAAGTAGTCCTGATTTAGAATATCATCTATATGAAAGAGACTCAATACATAACTGTAGTTTGGTGGCATGATTAAACATCAGTGAATTGTAAAATCCTGCTTTAGAGTAGGGAAGTGAGCTTGATTTCCTGTAGCTGCCTTCTGCTTCATTCATCTTAATCATATGTGGACTGCAGTCTTAGGCTGAAGTCATATAACTTCCTTCCTGGGAATAGGTCCTATTGGACTGAATGGAAATTACTTCTGAATATTCATGTATAGGAATCCACTGTTAGTTTATCTAGCAGAACTTAAATTAAAAATCCAAGCATGTGATGCAATCATATAAAGGTTACTTCCAGCTTGATTAAAGGTTTAAAGGGGAAAATGTATAAATCCTTAAGAGTAGCACAGCCATTGAACTGGAGATATTTCTTTGATATTTAATCTAAGGAATGTATAATAACTAGTATATTACTATTTTATCGGAGAAAGTTATTTCTGTTAATTATGGATTCAACAGTGCAGACCTGTATATCTCTATTGAGAAATAAGTCCTATTATATTCATTAGGGCTTACGCTCAGGTATTTATATTCAAAATTGCAGCCTAAATATAGTCAATGTGCGTGAGATCCACATTTAATTTTAGGACTGATTGAATGTATATGTTAAACTACCAATTCAGTAAGAATGTTTTAGTAAGTCATATTGATTGTGAATTGTATTTATAGTTCCTTTTGTCTCTTTATAATCGGTTTATAATTCTCAACATTTTGGCTTATGTTGAGAATGAGCTGATAAAACTGAAAATTTGGTTAATGCAAGAGAAAACTAACAAGACAGTATTGAGCTGCAGTGCAAATTATTTACTAAACTATGCTTTCTCTCTCAGGTGTCTGAAAAGGGATCTCTTACAGCAGAAGAGTTTGCAAAGCTTGTAGGAATGTCTGTACTTTTAGCCAAAGAAAGGTAAGTACGTAATAATAAATTCTACTCCTTATTTTTAATAGCCTGGATCCTGACTAAAGTAATACAAGTATTGTTTCCCTCTTTCTCTAGGCTGCTTCTAGCTGAAAAGATGGGCCAACTGTGCAGAGACGATTCTGTAGAAGGCTTGCGATTCTATCCAAATCTATTTCTTACACAAAGTTAATGGCATACTTGTTCCCTCATTCCAAATATGTTTGCCAGGTGTAGCCTGGATTAAAGGCTAGCAGTAATGCATCTCTTACCCAGTTGATGTAATGGCTTATGTCAGCCATAATGACAAACAAATATTTCCAGTGGTGGGAAGTGCCCTAACGTGGAAACTATGCTCAGGTCCTGTGGGCAAATGGATCTAAAAATTTTATACAACATGCTACTTGAATCTTATTTCCTTATGTAGGAAGGAAAGTGATCCATAAAAGGAGAGGGGGTTACTGTGGCTTGTCTGAAGATAAACAGAATACAATAATGTTTACTTATTATATTTTTTCAACCTCTTTTTCCCCCCTTCTAAATATGGATTTTGTATCTGCGACTCCAAATAAATGCTTTACCTAATCATTGGTATCAATGTAACTCAAAATAATGTAGACTGTGCCTGCTCTTTCCAGTTACCACTGCATAATTCCCTTAGAAAGGGCCTTCATTTTAGGAACAAAACTATACTGTGTATATTTGCTTGTAAACCATCTTCGAATGGGAGGATTTGTGCTGAATGTTAAGACAAGAAGGATTGTGAACTCAGATTTCCTTCCTTCCTTCCATTCTTTGATTTTCAGCCCTATGTGGTTGCTATTTTTGTCTTCTCTTTTACATAGTGGTAAAGGAGGGCATTCTGCCATCTGTTAAATAGTACAATGGACTTGTTTTCATCATTCTATTAAAGCAGCCATTCATCTAACCATGTATTTAGTGGACCTTACTACTGTCTGATTTCTACATATAAACATGAAACACAAACTCAGGCCTGTTACAGACTGCCAAAATAAAGCTGCTTTGGGTCTCTTTGGAGGTATGCTGTTTAAATGATGCATGCATCCTAAGAATCCGGAAGCTGCACCAAAGCTGCACTCCAGTGCTTAGGAATGGAGTGTGGCATCGGCGCGACCTCTGGACTCTTAGGACCCCATGCATCATTTAAATAGCATACCTCCAAAGAGACCCGAAGCAGCTTTATTTTGGTAGTCTGTAACAGGCCTAAGTACTATCAAATATGAACAATCCCACCACAGTTGTGTTATGTGTTGGCTCCATGTTCTAAAATGGAGGGGGGGGGGGCAACCAACTGCATGCGGGAATGGGACCAATTTTTGCCCTGCAACTTTGAGTGGGCCTCATGAATGTATTCTGTTAGGAAGTGATATGATGTCAGTTCTGGTTTTGTTTTTGACCCATAGTCTCCCATTTGTGAGCAGAAGGTATATTGAGAGTGGTAAGGGGAGAGAATTCTACAAAATGATGTTTTCAGTCAGTTTTGTACAACTTAGAGGCATTTGGCCTTAAAAAGGGGTGGGATGGGCCAAAAGTGGCAAATCAGCCAATATGAGATGCAGATTGCATGTGCCCCCAGGCCATCTTTTTGGGGCCCCATGGGTTTCTATGCTTCTAGCCCCCTTCCCATGGGAAGATTTATCTCCCCCTCCCCAGAGAAACAGCCAATAGTACCTTCAGGCCTGTGAGGGGAATAGTGTTGGCCATTTTACCATGTTTGGGGTCATCATAATGGGGTTTTTTTTTGGGGGGGGGGGTTCCTGAAAATACAGAATAAAAGCCAATAGCAAACCCATTCCTCAGACTTAGGGTTGGTATTTGCTAAATAAATAAATCCAATGGGCCCTTTGTATCCACTGGGATTTAGTTCCTGGACCCCCTGTGGATACCAAAAAATTGTGGATGCTCAAGTCCCATTAAATACAATGGCATAGTGAAATGGTGTTCCTTATATAACATGGCAAAAACAAGGTTTGCATTTGGAATTTATTTTTATTCTATTCTATTTTATTTGTATTTTCAAGCCGTGGATGCTTGAATCAGTGGATAAAAATTCTGCAGATACCGAGGGCCAACTTTAAGATATTTTTCAGGCATAAGGGTGTGAATGGGGGATGTGGCCCTTTAGGGCTCTACTGGGGATCAGTGCACCCACCACAGCTTAGATGTGGACTTGGTGCTTGTTCTTAACTGGTTTGGTGTTTGTTCTTAACTTGTTCCCTCTCTTTTCCCACCCGTGTTTCTAACAAAACCCATAGAATCACTGTAGAATCAGTTACTTCTAGAGCACTCACTGAGCCCAGGAAGAGGATCTTGAAGAAAACAGGATGCCTTTTTTGTAATCATTGAATTAATCTGAGTTTTAATACTAACATTATTTAGAATTCAGAAGTTTTACATAACAAAATCAAATGCAAACCAGAGTCCTGTTGCATGAGATATTTGAATGTCTTTTCAGTTGCATTAAATGATGTAATCTGAAAAGCTAAGCTTGGTAGTGGTTGCTTCCTCATGGTACCCCTTTCATAAAAATATTGATTTTTGTTATATATATACTTTTTCATTATATGGAGCAGTTGTAGCTCCACTCTGTATTCATCTGCTGCTTCTGTACTTTCTAGTACAGAGCTTGTTCTAAAGCCTGTGTATCCCTGGATTGTATTCTTAGCAAAGAATTTGGAATATGCTTCTGTGACTGTTATTCAAGCAACTACGGAATATTCCTGTGGACTCAAATAAACATGTTTGGAGTAATCAGTGATAGGTGGCACACTGGTGAATGGCTTGCTCTGAACAAATACTTATCTGGAATGTGGTTGTCCATATATAGTCCACTTGCACAAATCCTTATATTTTTGTATTAGTGTCCTTGTATTTTTCTTCTAAGAAGAATAAAATCAGCTGGACAGATGTGAAAGAAGACGGACACAGCTGTCACTGCAACAGGCCACAATTTGTACTATCTTTTCTTCTGGGACTTCTCTGATTTGGAGCTAACAAATTACAAGCCAAAAGTTACAAGTAACATAGGCCCCATACAGACAGGCCAAAATAAAGCTGCTTCGGGTCACTTTGGAGGTATGATGTTTAAATGATGCATTTGTCCTAAGAGTCCGGAAGCCACGTCAAAGCCATGATTTAGTCCTAAAGACTGGAGCACAGCTTTGGAACAGCTTCTGGACTCTTAGGACGCATGCATCATTTAAACAGCATACCTCCAAAGTGACCCGAAGCAGCTTTATTTTGTCCTGTCTGTATTGGGCCATAGTATTACTTTGCGTGTATGTGTGTATGATGTGCATTCAAGTTGCTTCTTCACTTATGGCAAATTTCCTACACTTTTCTTAGGCAAGGAATACTCAGAGGTGGTTTTAGTAGCTCCTTCCTCTGAAATACAGCCTACAGCACCTGGAATGTATTGGAAGCCTCTCATCCAAGTACTAACCTGAGCAAATCCTGCTTAGCTTCCAAGATCAGATGGGATCTGGTGCTTTTACATGTAACATAGTTACAAATGGCAGTAACTTGTAACTTGTTGTTTTTTCCTGTCAAGAAGGGTAAAACTAAGGTGCAAAACACACTGCAGAAATCATGCAATTTGAGACTGCTTTAACTACCCTGGATCAATGTTAGGGAATCCTGGGAATTGAAGTTTATTGTGGCACCAGAGCTGACAGAGAAAGCTAAATGTCTCACAAAACTACAGTTCCCAGAATTCCCTAGCACTGAGCTAGGGCAGTTAAAATGGCCTCAAACTGGATGATTTCTCCAGTGTGATTTAACATTGTAAAAGTAACTTGACTAGTGGGAACAACTTAACTTTGTGTGTGTAACGCCAATAATGAATTTTATTTACTTTTAATAATCACAATTTATATTACCTTTAGAAGAAACTAACACAGCTAAACAATGAAATATATAAATCTATCATTAATATACAACTGAACACTAAAGTTAGAATCATCCAAGCCATTGTATTCCCCATTACCATGTAAGGATGTGAGAGCCGGGCAGTGAATAAAGTTGATAGAAAGAAAATAAGCTTATTTCAGATGTGGTGCTGGAGAAGAGTGCTGAGAAAATTGTGGACGGCCCAAAAGAGAATCAAATGGATCAAGCCTGAACTCTCCATGGAAGCCAAGATGACTAAATTGAGGCAGTCATACTTTGGCCACAACATGAGATGGCATGAATCTCTGGAAAAGACAATAATGCTAGGAAAGGTAGAAGGCAGCAGAAAGAGAGGAAGACTGCATGGCACATGCCTAGACTAAATCAGGGAAATCACGGGCCTGAACTTGCAGGACCTGAGCAGAGAGGCTGAGAATAAGGAGGTCTTGGAGATGCCTCATTCACAGGGTTGACATGAGTTGAGGTCAAATCGAAGGCAGTTAATAACAAGATTCATTTGAACAGAACATTTCAAATTTTCTCTTAGCGATTCTATGTTTGTTTGTTTTTCAGGTTTGTTCAGTTATTTAACAATGTGTTTTTTAAAATGTTGTTAGGGATCCCTGGAGGTTGGGGAAGCTTTGTAATGAATAACACAACAACTTGCTTTTTAAAAGTTAATAGTCTGTGCTAAGGTAAGGTGGTTCCCCCTGGCAAAAAACCACTGAGTTTAACAACTCTTCACCCCCACAATCCCTTGTCACTAGTTCCATGCACATAAAATGCATTATAAATTTATGTATTTCATCGTCTAGTCCTGCTAATTTCTTCCTTTCCAGACAGTAGCCACACAATAACTTTCAAAGCTTTGTGCTCGACTCCATTGACAGCACCTCCAGATTTTCATCATTGGTGTCTGCACAGTCCAAGAACTGAGTTGCAAAGGGAAAACAGACCTCCCTTTTTCAAAAAGGAAGAAAGTTCTGACATAACAGGAACACGCTTGTCAGATATGGAAGTTTTCTCACATATTTATAATGGATGTGTGTGTATCACCGTGTCCTCCAAGAAACGGTAGCAGCTCTGAGTTTGAGGATACTAAAAATCTATTGGGAGAGCACTAGCAGGGTGACCAGATGCAGTGACCAAACTGCAAAAGAGGAGACGGCACCGCAAAATGTAGGACATTCAAGAAAATACAGGATATTACCAAATGAAAGCTAAAAACACTAGCATAAATATAAATTCCTATTTCTTAGTCAAACAAACTGATAATAGTAATAATAATAATAAAGAGAAAATAATGATAAATCTAGCTATTCATATTAAAAAAGCAAGCAAACAAACATGCCAACTACCACATAGTCCTTTCTTTCATCACTATTTTTATGAATATATCTATTGTTACAATGTCTAATGATGCATCAGTTTTTAAGAAACGCTTTTGGTTTGCATTTTTAACCAACGTTTAGCTGCTTTTATACTTGGCACCTGAAGCAATTTAGGAATTGTTTTCTCCCACCCCAGATATTGGTAGAATCGGTGGTGGAATTTACAATTATTTTTCAACTAGAAGAATTGTCTTTCAGATACCGTTTGTGGATTTATATTTAAAAAAAACCTCTAGCATACTAAAATGGAATGGTATGTGGGAAGCAAAACCTTGGCTGCTTTTAGTTTCCTGTAGGGATTGGGAAAGGGTGTGCAGACTCACATGGTTGAAGCTTTGTGTGTCTCTCTTGTGTGCATAGTGGTGGGAGGGTGCGGAGGAACTGGATTTAATATGAAGGAAAACAGAGTCCTTAGCCTTGGCCCAATCCTACACAGAGATATGGAGATGTCACTCCCATTGTGTCCACTTTGGCATAGACCCAGGTGAACATAGCATCAGTGGGGAAAGTGTGGCTCTCCAGATGTTCAGGGACTGCATAAGAATATTGGAATTTATAGCTCAGTAACTTATAGAATCACACACTCTCAGCCCAAGAAAACACAGCCTTGCATATGTGTTGTGCGCCTTCAAGTCCTTTCTGACTTATGGCAACCCTAAGCATAGTGGGCTGAGAGTTTGACTAGGCCTCAGGAGACTGGGTTCAAATGCCAGTTCTATAGGGAAACCCACTAGGTGACCTTGGGCAAGTCACATGCTCTCAGCCTCAGGGGAAAGGCAATGGCAAGCTTCCTTTGAACCAATCTTGCCAAGAAAACCCCTTAAGGTCACCATAAGTCAGAAATGACTTGAAGGCACACACAAGGCGAACCCATCATAGCATTTTCTTGGCAAGTTTCTTCAGAGGGGGGTTTGCCATGGCCATCCTCTGAAACTGAGAGAGTGTGACTTGCCCAGGGTCACCCAGTGGGTTTTCATGGGCCACCAGGGATGTGGGCCCAGGTCTCCATAAGTCAGGAATGACTTGAAGGCACACGACAACAAAACACCTCGGTGGTCTCCAAACTTTGTTCCTCCAGATGCTTTGGAATTCAGTTCCCAAAAAGCCCAGCCAGCCTGGACAAATGCTTAGGGATTCTGGGAGCTGAAGTCCAAAACGTCTGGAGGAACAAAGTTTGGGAATCACTGAGGTTCTCACTGGCGCACCCCTGCCTATAGACTCCCAGATTTTGGTCCTCTTGGTGTTTTGGACTTCAACTTCAAGATGCCCTAGCCAGCTTGGCCAACAGTCAGAAATTCTGGCAGCTGAAGTCCAAAACATCTGGAGGACCAAAGTATGGGAGGCCTAAAAAATGTGTGGCCAACGAAAGACAGAGGTTTCACACCATCTTCTTTCACCAAGATGCCTCCTTGTGTATTTGAAGGCACCTGAAGTGCTGTCTTCTGTCTATGGGCTTCTATTAACATGGCAAAATGGCCTCAGCGGCTCTGTTCCCAGAGGAGCAAAGGCTGCCCTCCTGGTCCAGCCTCCTCCTTTGTTGTTGTGCGCCTCCAAGTCATTTCCAAATTATGGCGACCCTCAGGAGACCCTATTATGGGGTTTTCTTGGCAAGTTTCTTCAGAGGAGGTTTGCCATTGCCATCCTCTGAGGCTGAGCGCCTGCCCATAGGGGACCATTGGGGAACACTTGCCCATAGGGAACCACTGGGGAACACTTGTCCATAGGGAACCATTGGGGAACACTTGCCCATAGGGAACCATTGAGGAACACTTGCCCATAGGGAACCATTGGGGAACACTTGGCCATAGGGAATCATTGGGGAACACTTGGCCATAGGAGAACATTGGGGAACACTTGCCCATAGGAGAACATTGGGGAACACTTGCCCATAGGGAACCATTGGGGAACACTTGCCCATAGGGAACCATTGGGGAACACTTGGCCATAGGGAATCAATGGGGAACACTTGCCCATAGGGAACCATTGGGGAACACTTGGCCATAGGGAAACATAGGAAGCATCTCCAATGATTCCCAATGGGCAAGTAGTGTCACCTGTTTCAGTAGTCCTCCTGCATGATCCCCTGAGAGCCAGGGAGGGAAGGAGGGAGGGAAGGTGGTGGTTTCTGCTGGCCCCTCCTGGCTCAGGGCAGAGGCTGCTCTGTCTGGGCTGCTGCTTCCCATAGCGAGAGAGAGCACTGTAGGAAACTCGTGTGCTTCTTCCTCTGCCCTCCGCCTGGCGGTGCCTCAGAGACAGCTCCTTTTGCAGAGATGCAGCAGCTGGGCAAGGCTACTTAGGCACCTCCTCGCCTTGGCTGCCCTGAAGGGTCACAACAACGACAGAGAGAGAAGAAACGATCAACTCTCCTCCTCCAGGAAGGTTTGCACCACCCTGCTGCGTCCTCCATCTCCCCAGCCCCCTGCTCCATGATGTCCTCCATCCTGAACCTGACTGAGAAGCATGGATTTACATTTCTAGGAGTGCATCTTGAGCTTTGGGTAATGTCCTACATTTTCCCCTTGAATGTCCTACATTGTCCTCCTTTCTTCTGAGGACGCCTGTCCAGCAAGAGGGGCTTCTTCCTGGAGCAAAGGGTTCAGAGAAGAGATAGTCCTGGCAGTGGTTCTTAATCTTCCCCTTTCTCTGGGTTCTTTTGAAAGAAGGAAAGGTACTTTTGAACTGAGTAAGAGTACACTGAGTTTAATAACAATTAATAAATTAATAAAGTTAAATTAATAAAAATAAACAGGAGGGATTGGGGAGTGTATTCAAAATACATTTTGTTTTGCAATGTTTGTTCCCCTGGCTATTTTTCTTCCCTTTTCCAGAACACTAGGTTCTCTTGGAAGAAGAAAAGATAACACTGAACTAAGGAATTGTATACTGAATATACTGAGTATACTGAATTTTGAACTAAGTGTACACTAAATCATGACAGATTCATTCCTAATAATAAGAATAGAGAACAGGAGGGATGGAGGATGTATTCAATATATATATTATTTTATAGTATTTATTTTCCTGGCTATTTTTCTTCCCTTTTCCAGAAAGAAGAAAGGATAAGTTTGAACTGAGTAAGTGTACAAACTGAGTTATGACGGATTAAGTCCTAATAGTAAAGCACAGGAGGGATGGGGTGCCTATTCAAAATGTATTTTGTTTCGGCAATACACTCATAGGCAGAAATGTTAAACTTAGTCATTGGTTATGTCTTGCTAAACGCACTGGGACTCATTTTTGATGCTCAGGTTCACATGGTTAATAGTCTTTTCATAAGTGCTGAAAGCATTGGTGGTTTCGAGACTCTGTTTTACAAGCTTCATGGGAAGGCATTGATATTTTAATAGTACTTTTCTTCACTTAATGCAGTTCAGTACATTTGAAAATGTGTGGCAAAAATCGTGTTTTTTTAATTAACTATTTTTTACAATGATTCTCAGGTTCTCACTTGGATTACTTAACACTTTCTTTTCTTCCTTTTCGGGTTTATCTATTTATACCCAGTAACCTGGGTTCTCTGAGTGGTATATAAAAAACCTTAAGCTAGTCTTATGGCCATAATAAATCATTGAATTGAATTGAATATAACAAAACAATTTAAAGCAATTAAGATATTTAATCCATAAAACATGATCACTATATGAACGATTAAAAAAAATCAAATAGAGAATTATAACCAGAACAGAGAAAATAACCTGTTCGCAGAAAACAAAATAACCTTAAAAGGTAAAACACATTCAAGCCATCATAGAACAAAAGTGTTCGTGTCAGTTTTTAAAGAGAGAACAGAAAAGTATTGGTTGGTACCCAAACTGCTTTGGTGAAAGGCATCCAGTGAGTTTGCCTAGCAAAGGATTGCCAGGAAAAGGGGGTCCAAAAATACCTGGAGTTTGATTCCAGGACCCTTTGTGGATGCCATAATCTGTGGATGCTGGAATCCCATTATTTACAGTGGTATCATAAAGTGGTGTCCCTTATATAAAATGGCAAAATTAAGGTTTGCTTTTTTCAGTTTTTAAGAAATATTTTCAAGCCATGGATAATTGAATCCATGGATGTAGAATCCATGGATACAGAGGGCTAGGTGTACTTTGCTTTTCAGGCTCCTTACATTGCAGTTTCTATATCCTTAATTTGGTTTTAGCTCTAATAAAGTCTGTAGGTCTGTTCTGGCATAGTTATATTACAACTGCCTGAGAGCAGATGGTTGTAATGTCACCCTTCCAGAACCATTGCGGGGTCGGGGGGGAAATATGATTTTGGTTGTTCCAGACTTCCTTACAGAATGCAGTGCCTTAAGCATGCAAAAAGCTCTGTACAGAAATGAAAGTTGGGTTCTGCAACCTGTATACATTCTGCTAAGCAAATCCACTTCCATTACTCTTCCTGGTTTGCATATTGTGCCATTGCTGGCCATGTGGGGAGAGAAATGAGCATGGTGGAGCACTCGAATCCTGCCTCCTGACTAATTAATTTGAGCTTTTATTGAGTGTTCATGCACAAGTGTTTCCCATGTGTTTTAGAAGCACGCCTTGACTTCCATGAGAACTGGAAACCTATCCATTTAAATGTATTTTCTGTGCTTAAATGGAATGGGAATATCCACATCTACCTTTTGCAGTGGTGGCAGAAGGCTCCCATTTGCAGATAGGGCTCAGCACCATGGATGGCACATTCAGAATTGGGACTACATCCTACGGCAGATCTGCCACCCTCTTGACATCCGGGTGTTGCCACTGGGCTCTTGTAAACAGCTTAGTTGTGTTACCTCTGGAAGCAGTATATACATGCCAGTACCACTCTGGTCATTTGTGTGGACCAGTGATTCCCAAAATTTGGTCCTCCAGATGTTTTGGACTTGATTTCTCAGAAACCCTGAATATCTTGGCCGACAGTCAAGAATTCTGGGAGACAAATTCTCCAACAAAGTTTGGGAACCACTGGTGCGGACGGTGTTGTACATTTTGGCAGTATTCTTAGTGGCTCTGATTTTCTGTATAATGTATAATGTCATTCCATATTTAGTCAGGCACTCTGTACAAAGCAGCCACATCTGATTTTTTCCCAACACAATTAGAGAGGCGGGCACTTTGTGACTTGTTTTGCTTTCTTCTGTGTTACTTGTACTTCCCTTTTGAAACAATGGACTAGCCTTGCTTCCCCTGCTAGCCCCTGTTGATTTCTGAAGGTTATACTAGCAGTGCAGCCCGAAAAAGTCCATGATTGTAGTGCCTTTAGTGGCACCAAGATCAGTGCATTTGTTTCTTTGTTCCCTGCTGAGATAATGTACCCCCGCATTCCTGAAAGTATACTAAAAATACAACTGTCACATTTCTCTAGCACTTTTCTGTAACATTCACACATAATGTTCTGCCACTATTTTCACACACACTTCCATGTAAGAGGAGTGTTAACAACAGAGAGTTGTTTCTTGATGGATTTCTCATATCTTGAATGAAAGCTTCCTGTTCCAGGACACAGTGTGCCAGAAGTTTAACACCAGCTTTTTATCACCCAATGTGGTATTATATTTATGCCAGGACAACAGCACACTCCTGTTACCAGAAACTATCTTAGTGGCACCCAAGCTCTCTGATAGAGAAGACTAGTCACTAGATGTCTCACAAAACTACAGCTCCCAAAATTACCAAGTACTGAGCTAGAGTAGTTAAAACGGTCTCAAACTGGATTATCTCTGCAGTGTTATTTGGATGTCTGTTTAAAAAACTCTGAAGAAGGAGATTCCACTACACTGCAAGGCAGTGGGTTCCACTGTTGAATACTATTAATGTCAGGAAGTTCTTTCTAAAGTTTAGGTGGAATCTCTTTCCTGTAGTCTGAATCTATCACCTCATGTGCTAGCCTCTGGAGCATGCTTGCATATAAGCAAAACCCACTATGTCCAGATGGTGAGCTACACACATTTTCAGGCTTTCCCCTCTGCAGATCTTTTCTGGAGGTCCCCAACCTTCAGGAATAGATTTGGAAGGTTCCGGTCAGGAGGGTTAATCTTTCCATGAGTGGTTTCCATTCAATCAGAAAACACTAGACAATCCATAAAGGACTGATTCCCATGCGAGTGTACGTGGATTTTCATCCTGATTTCCAGGAACAAAGAGCTGTAAGAAACATTACGCTGTCATTGTACAGAAGTCCTACACAGCGAAACACTCCTGGACTCACTTTGGAACAGTCACTTCAAGCCAGCTATTCCCTCTTGTCATTTCTCCCTCAGTTCCTTGCATCTTTTTAATGTTTATCGTAGATCTTCAGTTGAATAGATCTGTTTCCACTTAAGAGGTATCAGTTTTGTCTGATTTAAGAAGGTATGTGGGTCAGGCCTAATTAATACATCTACAACACTGAGCAGTCACTGCCTTGCTTACTCTGGGAGCAACCACTTCAGGAATAGAGAATGTGTGGGTCTCCAGATGTTGTCAGGCCACAGGTCCCATAATCCCTCAGCATATAGTGTATATACTAATGTATAAGTCTAGAAATTTAAAAATTGACCCAAAAAACCTGAGTTGACTTATAATAAAAACAATAAAATTTTTATTTTTATACCGCCTTTCCAAAGATCAGGGCGGTTAACAACATAATAAAAACAGTGCAACATACAAAATACACATTACAGATTAAAAACAGATACAACAAAACAGAATAAAAGCCCCGATTAGCCAATCCACGGGTCAATGTAAATACTGTACTTTAAATCATACACACACACACAGTCATCCTCTGGTGAAAGGCAAGAGTTTAATCTGCCCTGAAAGCACTTACCCTTTCCGCTCATCCATCCAACCTTACGAATAGTTACGTCTAATGGAATTTTGTAAGTTCTTTGCCATTGTTTTCCTTTGCGTCATCCTTAACATCCTTCATTTACATGCCCCTAAGTTTTATCCTCGACTTATCCATGGGTCATATCAAAATCCATAATTTTAGCCACTCGATTTATACACAAGAATGACTTATATGTCATGATAGCATATACGGTACCTCTCTGAACATTACTAATTTCAGAGGTTATGCAGGCTGAGGCCTGGTTAGTCCTTTGAGTGGAAGACCACCAGGGAATCGTAGGGGTCTTCAAATAGGGCTAAGTAAGAATCCTGCCTGAAGCCCTGGAGAGTTGCTGGTAGTCAGAGAGGATAGTACTGAGATAAATGGACCAATGTCTGATTCAGTGGAAAGCAGAATCTTGGGTTTGTAAGATCCTTGACAATTAACCTGCCACCCCAATAGACACTTCCTTAAGAGGGGCCCAACTATGATGTGACGGAAGGCCCCATTTTTAATGGTTTTACACAAGGACAGAAGCAAGGTTGCAAATAGCAAGTCTGTGCACATTCAGAGAAACTCATTTTATATATGTTGTTGTTGTGTGCCTTCAAGTCATTTTTGACTTATGGAGACCCTAAGGCAAACCTATCATAGGATTTCCTTGGCAAGTTTCTTCAGAGGGGGTTGGCTTTTGCCACCGTCTGAGGCGGAGAGTGTGTGACTTGTTCAAGATCACCCAATGTTTTTTTTTTTTTAAAGAACATGGGAAACCAACTATTTTCAAAATGTGATGAAATCAGAGGTGTTAACAATTGCTGCTGGATCTATATAGTAAAAGTGCCATCATGACGTAGTGGCTTGAGTGTTTGACTAGAATCCTGGGAGACCAGGGTTCAAATCCCTGCTGAGCCATGGAAAACCACTCTCTCAGCCTTATAGGAAAGTAATGACAGATCTCTCAATAACTATTGACAAGAAAACTCTCTGATAGAGTCACCATAAGTCATAGACAACTTGAGGTCACATAACACCAATAAATATCTAGTAAAGGAGTGAATTTTTTTTCTCAGATTGTATTTCAAGGTGCTGTTAGCTGATTGTGTGGTGAACTAGAAAAGTGTTTTGGACCTGTTCTGTTCCTTTTCATTTCCAGGAATTCTTGAAATCACAGAAAAACTTTGGACCTGGAATGTGATATGAGGAATAGAAGGAGTTGGGAGCCTTTCTGATCAGAATGAAACAGATGTTGAGAGATTTTTCAAATCTCTTGCTAGTTGTACTCTGTGACTATGGTAAGTATGTGATGGAAGTAGGTGGAAATATTTCATAAGGCAACTTTGAAATGTGTAGATATTAACTGATGACTTGATGTGTGTGTGTGTAAGTGGAGATTGAACCCAAATACTGATAAACAAGGTGACAAGACACAGAATCAGGTCTCTGCATATCTAACAAAAGAGTGCTCAACTTTGGTAGATCCAGAGACAAATCATCTGCACAGAGACCTTGCAGAGGTAGCATAAATCGCCAAAAATGCCCCCAAGCCCCCTGGAAGTAGAGCCAAATCACTTATGATTTTGAAAAGTATGCTTATTATTAATATTAAAAGAGTATTGTGTGTGTGTGTGTGTGTGTGAATTGCCATTTCTGGAAGATTCCAAGAGAGTCAATGTAACCTCTTCTTTCCTTAAGAAGAGTATGGTCCACAGAGGATGAACTTTGCCCACCTCTGCATTATGCAATGGTCCCAGTGATATTTCTTAAGACCAGAATTATTTTAATGAAGCTAGATAGTTAAGTTAGTTGGCAGTGGGCTCTTTGCTAGTGCTTGGAAGTCATATCTCCCAGCCTCATGTCTATAATATGTAATATAGGGCTTTTCCTGCCCTAATTTATAAAAGCATTTTCCAATTTACTGAGATAATTTATGTGAAGTACTGTACTTGAAACATTCAGGAAAAGAGCTGTTCAATATTTGTTCTGTGTTTGAGGTTGCAGTGTTGTGCATGGTGGTGCAAACTATAGATGTCTGCGTTTTAAACGTCATGCATTTTAATGCTTTCATCTGAGCTGCTTTCACAGGTACCAGCCCCCCCCTTTAAACCCCCTTCAATTAAAAAAAACCCTCTTCCTCCTAGAGATCCATAACTGCAACAGGTCACTTTTCCCTCAAGATATGGTTTGCCTGATTCACATGGCTCTCCGTTTTCCCAAGTGATAGAAAGTTCTAACGTTGAGGCATTACAGGGTCGGTTTTCCTTGTGAGGAGAGGAGACCAATATCCTCTTCATAACACTCATGGTAAAACTACCAGTGTTAGAACAGGAATCTTTATCAAGCCAAAATGGCATCATAATGGCCTTAGCAGTGTGGGGGGAAAACCTCATGATTTGCAGAAGTAAAAAAACATTTGAGAAAAAAATAGTACAGCTTGAGGGGACGATCACTTACAATAATAGAATCATAGAATGATGGAAGAGACCGCAAGTCAACATGGCCCAATGAAGTTGGGGAGGAAGGCAGGCCAGGGGGAAGAGGGTTTGGGGAGGTTGACCGAAATGTCTTGGGATAGGGCAGGCTGACTGGCTGGAACTCTGATCAGGATCATTCCTGGGTGCAATAATTTGTTGCAGGTCCCACAAATGCATACAGCTTCAGCATAGTCAAACAGATAAAATCCAAGACAAAGTTAATGTGTAAAACAGTATCAGTTCTTCCTCATCCCATTTCCATCCACTGCTCAAGTAAAAGAACATGTGGCGGGGTAGGGGAACAACTACTCCCAGTCAACTACAAAAGCTTAGAGTACCCTTACTGAATCACAGAGGACAGAACAGATCTCAGCAGGACACCATAGGGAATGGTTTTGGAGGAACCTGCCTTTGTGTGTGGACAGGGCATTGTCTAATTCATTCCCTTGCTCCCCCCCCCCACACATTTCCCCTCTTCCTTCTGTCTTTCTGTGGTACACATACTCAATGAAATATTCATAAGCTCTACCATGAAAGGAGCCATCAAAGAGCACCATAGTGTATTTATCTTGTTTGTTCAACTTGGGTGGCATTTTTTTAGACTTCTACATCAAACAGGGATAAGACAGAGAATCCTGCTGGATACCCTCCTGTCATAATGCTCCCAGTGTCTGGGTGAATCATTTCAGAAGGAGTAATGAATTCCACAGACGTTGGGAGCATTATTACAGGAGGATATCCAACAGGATTCATTCTCGGACCTAAGCCTCTTCAGCTTTCTCAATGGTCTAGTCTTTGATAGGCTTTGTAAATTCTAAGGGGCATCATTGTATCTGTTAGTGATCGAAAACAATCTTTGTCTTCTTTTCAAATATTACGTTTTCTCAGTTTTGCTTTGCTTTTGCTTTTTGAGCATTTTGGTAGTCTCTGTGGCCCCAGGAAGGGCTCAGGAACAGATGGTTCCCCAGGCCCTCAGACCTATCACTTTGTCCACTCCTGTTCTAAAGCAAGGGCAGATAACAGGGGTGTATCTATGAGGGGATGAAGGCATAGGGCAGGCCCTCAAATATAATAATAATAATAATAATAATAATAATAATAATAATAATAAGTATTTATATGCCGCCCAATCACTGGGAATCCAGGCAGCTTACAACAGAGGGGATAATACAAGGCAATGACAATAAACATCAATTAAAAAATGAATATAACATGGCAATGTGTTAAACAATAACAATAAAATCACGATTAACAATAGAAGTAAATAACAAAAATACATAGCAGTTATAACAACAATAAAATTAACAAAGCAAAATACATAACAATTAATAGAGCAAAACAAGTAAAAAGAAAATAAACTCCCCCGATGAAATTTTCCTTCAGTCCCCAGATTTCCAGCACAGCAATAACTTAAACTGAGCATTTAGAAATGGAGCATAGGCTTCCATATAAAAAGGGCAGACAAAATTATCAAGGTGACACAAATACAGCAAATACCAGAGTTCTAGTTGTGAATGATTTTCTATGTTCTTCTTTGTTGTCTGTGTGCCTCAAATAAATAGGTTATCCTGCGCCTGCACAGAGCAAAGCACTGCACAGATGTAGGATAGTGATAACCCATTTGTGTGAGTGTACAAATGACCAGTCAAAGAACTGCATTTACAGGTATGCAATCTGCCCTTTCATTCTCTACAATGCTAGAAATTTCGGACTAGAAGAAAAATTCACCATTAAAGTGGTCACAAAGAAGCATTAATGCACATCTTTTTACTTTCGGGATTTCAGCGACAATGCATTTCCGATATCACTTTGCACAATTGCGTATGATAATCATTTGCACAATTACTTGCCATTTCTGCTTCATTTGTGGGATGCTTTAAATGCGCTTTAATCTCACTTGAATGTCAAAATCAGCCCCAGTGTGATAAACTCCTCCTTCTCTTCTCTCATCCTCCCCTGCTCCCACCTTCCTTCTCTTGATTCTCTCTGCTCACTAATTGTTTTGTTAAACTCCTTTTCAGTTCTTGGAGCTGTGCAATATCTTCTTTTGGAGCAACCAACCCATCTAGCTTTGAGCAATGGCACAGTGTCACTTGGCTTCCAGAATTATGATGGTGGTAATGTGACATTGAGAAATATCTCCATCCTGCTCATCGATGCAAGCACCAACCAAACTGTTGCAGAAAAACAGCTTCTACATAGCCAGTACCAAGATATTGTTGTCTTTGAGTGTTTTCATTTTAAGAGAGCTGGGAAGTACTGGTTCAAAATGGTTTCTGAAATCAACAATGGCTCTGATTCCCAGTGGAATGAAGAGACTATCGCACTGAGTGTGATGTGGCCTGTATTTCACTTTGATTTGAGACGGACCTCAGAAAGACTTGGAAGCTCCCTTCAACTCCAGCTGTTTACTGATGAATATTTATGTCCATTGAATAATACGGTGCTTTCACTAGAAATAATACTGTCTAACAGTTTACACAGATTAGGGACATTGATCTTGAATGAGACTGTGGGATTGAGAACTCGCAAAAAAATTTCCCTCCTTAGATCCCAGTGGGTGAAATTTGACTGCCTGTCATTTGGCCAAGAAGCATATGTGGTGGTGTTACTGAAATCGCCAGTGACCAATGCAATCATCGCTTCAGCAGAACCTGTAGATCTTTTGCACAAATTTGGCTACAAACTGGTTGTTGCAGCAGAAGAAGAAATATGTCAGTCTTCAATCACAGTTTCTGTTATTCCTCCTCCATGCATTTCTTCCAGTGGGCACATTGCTGTGTTCAAAGATCGTCTTGGGCCTTTGGGCCAAAGGGCATTAAAGCTGCATGAAAGCACCATGAACCCAAAGGACAGCCAGGTAGAATTCAACTGCACACTGTTCGACAAAGGCACAAACAAGTACTGTTTTGAATTCAGGCAGTTGAACCAAGTCGATTCCCAACCAAGAGCAAAAGAATGCAGGGTAATCCAGAGGAATGTCGGTCTGTATTACCTTTCAGAAATGCTTCATTTGAAACCCTGACAGTTTCTGATGTCTCCTTAATTTTCTATCATCCGTCCATCCACTCCTACAAGCATGCATCTGCACCACCTGTGCAGAACTACACACACATGGTAGTTTCCCTATAGGATGGAGATGGGAAGCATGTGGCCCTCTAGATGATGTTGGGCTGCAGGTCCCACCAGCCCTAGTCAGCATAGCTAGGGGTAAAGGATTATTGATGATGTAGTCCAATGTGGTGTAGTGGTTTGATTATAGGATTATGACTCTGAAGACCAGGATTCGATTCCTAGCTTGGCCATGAAACTCAGTGGGTGACTGTGGGGAAGACACATGCTCTCAACCTCAGGGGAAGGCAACAGCAAACCTCATCTGAACAAATCTTGCCAAAAAAACCCCATGATAGGGTCACCTTAGGGTTGCCATAAGTCAGAAACAATTTGAGGGCACATAACAACAATAAAATCCAACATTATCTGGAGAGCTATCCATTCCTCATCCCTGCTAAAGCTATGAGAGAGCCCTTTCACTATCCTTAGCTGTTCTCAGTTAAGAGACAACAGATGACATGGAGAAGGAAAAAAGGCTGTCATTATAGAAAGCAGTACATGCATGTTGCTCTGTGCTGCGAGAGGAACTAGCTGTACCACTAGTTTAATTAAAATCTTGGCTTGGTTTTTAAAAAATAATTATCTTTCCCAAGGTTGTTAAACTGTATCTACAGTCTTTTTGCTACTTCCTTCTTTCTTATGTTGTTTCATCTCAGTCTTAGGAAAGTATTCCAAGATTATGTGAAGGCTTGAGAAGTCCCAAGATAAACCAGTTGGCCAATTCAAACAAAACGGAATTACTGGGTTGGAATGTGGGAAGACTTGGTTTCAAATCCAAGCTTGGCCAAAAAGATTTTCAGAGAGCCCGTGAACCATTTATTTTTTAAATACATGTTTGCAAACTGGAGACTCCATGCATTCTCAAAAATGTGTCCAGAAGCTGCAGGTGGCCATGGGCCAATGATTGCCCAATACATGTTTTGAGATGCACATCTCCCCTTTGCAATTTATGGCTGCAGCCATGGAGAACTTGATGTTCTGGTTGCTGTGGATAATGTCTCTTTGTCACACTATCTTGCTTTGCAGGGTTCTTAGGTTTTTTATTCACACAGGTGATTGAATGCTGACAGCATTTCCTTTGTTCCTTTTATGCATGGGTTGAAGGCTTCACTAGGCTGATTGCAGAACCCTGGCTCAGGCTGTGGTGGATACTGTTGTATCTCATTCCTGTATTTTGCTTTCAGTTAGCATTGCCCACCAATATGGAGGAAGCACTTTGAGGGGATGTGGAATCTGACCAAGAACTGTCAATTGACCGACGACTGAATGAGTAACAACTGAAAGAGTGTGGATAGCTGCTTGTCAGAGTCTGTTAAAGCTTCTTTTCCAGGAAGCCAGGGCACCAGGTAGTCTAACCGCCACCATTAATTGGTGCTTGCTGAAGAAACAATTCTTGATGCTGATTTTGATAGCTGCCTGTCACCCAGTTTCTCCAGCTTTTCTTTCTGGGAGAAGAATATGGGAAGATTCTTTTGAGCTTTGGCACAGGTAGAAAGAGAAGAGAGGTCCCAACCGGGCGAAGTGTGATTCACTGACTCCTGTGAAGGGTGGAACCTGCCTAGAGTTGCCACCTTTTTCACAAGGTTTAGAAAATTACTTTGTCAAGGTAATTAATGGCAGTCGCTGTTCAGAGGCCAAGAAAAGTAGTTAATTGCTGCTATAGCAATGCTTCTTCCCCACCCCCTCAAAACAACTCTTTCATTTCTCATTATTCATAAGGAATTAAAATAGCTACTTTTAGGGTGCATCTACATTGTAGAATTAATGCAGTTTGAGATGCTGTAGCTCCATCATCTGGAATCCTGGGATTTGTAGTTTTACAAGTTCTTTAGCCTTCTCTGTCATAGAGTGCTGGTGCCTTGCAAAACTACAAATCAAAGTGTTCCCTCATGTCATCTTTCCTAGCGTGTGTGGCTCTTGGATGGAGTCTTGTGAAAATGTAAAAGCAAACTTCATGCCCTGTTGACTCCCAGCTTCTTTGTCTTCATCATCAGTTCTTACACAGTATTCTTGGCACAGTCCATGCTAGTCACATGTAAGCCAAGTGAAGCTGAATTCCATTTTTCTGACACTGCATACAAAAACTAACAGAACACAATAATTCAATTTTGGTTTGGTGGCTCTTTTAACAGGATCGCTATATTCTTTTTCAGGGTAGCATTGCTCTCCTGCCTTTAACAGAGTATCCTCTACCAGTAATTGTAAGATTTTGTTTTATTTTTTAATGTACCCACAGTATCCTGGAGTCTTTGGCAGGCCTGGAGCCCATGTAGTGTGACCTGTGGGGATGGCATCCGTGAGCGCTCGCGAGAGTGCCTCACATCAATCCCGACGAAGCTGGGCTGTGTGGGGAAACATCGTGAACTGTCTCCATGTTCTTTGGAGGAGTGCTGCAGTATGTAAACTTGATGCTGGGAAGACATTTGTATTTGTGCTGACTTTGTTCCACTCCTCTTTGGATGTCACTCTGTGAAGTCTGTCTGTTTTACTCCATATTGTGTGGGCACAGATGTCTGTGTGAAACTTCAAAACCCTACTTCACTTCAAAAGTGAGGGAAGAAGTCTCAGATTTGAACACACACACACACACCATATGGATTGGGGAGGTGGCATTTAGGAATGGCATACAGGCATCTGTTTCACATTGACTAGTCACAAAAACATCCAGACCTAAACCACTGATGTGCTCTTGAACAGTTTAATTGCAATTGTATTTCTCTCCTTATGTGACCGTAGGGATCGGCAGAGTGTGGCCCTTGGCATTCACAAGGTCCCCTAAGGCACCTGCCCAAACACCCTTTGCTTTCCCCTTCTACAGATCCCTTTGACACCCCCCCCCCCCCGCCCCACACACACACACATGTCAGCAGAAATTTTCCCTGGTCTCCAGGAACTGTGATTCTTTCATTTAAATAGGTTGCAAGGCCCCCACTGTGACCATCCAACCAAAACCACATTAGGTATTAATTCTTTATTCCCCCTCCCTAAATAGTTAGGGTTTGGGGGGGGGGTCCTAGGATGACCCAAAGTGGATCACAGATACTGAAAATTATCCCCTGGGCTTTCTGTAGTTGCTTGTCACTATTGCAGCTGTTCAGACTGTGGTATTCATATGATGTGCGTGATCAGTGCTTTGCAGTCAAATGGGTTTACATCCAGGATACCAGGAATGTACCAATTGCACTGTCTTCTCAATGACTTCAATTACTCATAACAAAGTGTGCTCCCATCCAGTTTTAATTGGCTACAGTTGGAATCACTGAATGTTGTGAGATACAAGCCATGTCTTCTTAGTAATGGATATTTATGTTCCTTCTCTGCCATTCCAAATTGTACCTTTTTGTATTTTTATCCAGTTATGTTAATGAACTCCAAGTTTGCATCTCAGTGTATGTCTCTCCCTCCCTCTCTCTCAACATAGCAAGATAAGTAATAAAATGGTTGAGAATATAAAGGAACAAAATGAGGTTGTAGGTCCAAAACATACTAGAGATATAATCCAGTTTGAGACCGCTTTAACTGCCCTAGCTCAATGGTACAGAATCCTGAAAACTGTAGTTTTGTGAGGCATTTAGCCTTCTCTGTCAGGGAGCTCTGGTGCCACAATAAACTATAATTCCCAGGATTCTCTAGCACTGAGCCAGGGCTGTTAAAGTAGTCTCAAACTGGATTATTTCTCCAGTGTGTTAAAACAGTCTCAAACCCTTACAAAGTATAATACAGGATGGTCACTATCAGTACCTCTTGGGATTTAATTTTCTTCTCCTTATGCACATCCCCATGGCTTCTTTTCCATATGTATGACCGAGGAATCACTGCTAGGCTAGTTTGTAAAATGATGCTTCAGACCAGGCAAAGGATGGGGAAGCAAGCTTCATGCCTACCAGAATAACCACTAGTGCTTGCACAACCTTCTTTCTGTTCTGTTTCAAGTAGGGAAGCCATGTACTCTTGATTGTCAGAGGAGTATAAATGTAGGCATTCCCTACACTGGAGGGCTCTCCAGTCCAAGTTCGGTTAACATACAGAAGGGAGAACAAGCCGGCACTGTTACATTGCCTTGATGACAGTAGATTGGTCATTAGAGGTCACCTGGTCACATTTTTTTAGTGATGCATAACTGGCCATCCAAGGCTGCAAGGGATGTTCCTGTGCTTATTAATGCCCATAGGGCAGGATGCTCCCCTATTTGAGTCCAGCAAGGACACATCAAGTATCCCAGTGCTAGTTCAGCGCCTTCCCTCTGAGCAGCTCTCAGGAATATTAGGCTGTTTGAGATCATGTCCCCAAAATACCCCACTTAATAGCCTGAATTAAGAGGCTTCACTGTATATTTTTTGAGAAACAACATGTACATCGTCAATAACTGTATTCTTTGTTTCAGCCACTGAGTCTGCACCCATCACACCACATCATCCTAAAGAAGGCCAGAAAACTGCCAATAATCTGGTCACTGTCACTGGCATATCCTTGTGTTTATCCATCATCTTTGCAACCATCCTTATCACCTTGTGGAGGAAACTTTGCAGAACCCAGAAGTGTAGCACCCCCATGCGCTGTGACTCTTCCCATTCGCCTGGCTTCCGGAAGAACTCCGATGAAGAGAATATCTGTCAAGAGAGACAGCAGCAAGACAGCTTTTCTGAGGCAGAAGCCCTTTGTTCGTCTCTTGGGGAACCTTCTGATATGCCCTTGAATTTCAGGAGAAGCCATCATTTTGCTCAAGATGAAGGAGGATCTTCCATTAATGAGAGCAATGCTCAGAAGATAATTCCCCCCATTTTCAGCTACCGCCTTGCACAACAGCAGCTAAAGGAAATGAAGAAGAAGGGTCTTACAGAAACAACAAAGGTTTACCATGTTTCTCAGAACCCTTTGATGGACACGGTGAGCACAGAGAACCAGGAGGCTGCGGCTGTAAACAAGTTTAGGATCAAGTCTCCTTTTTTGGAACAAGTACCTAGTTATCCTGAATTACCCAGCAACAGGTCCTGTTCCAAGATGGATTTTACATTATCAGCCACTGAACCCATTTGGAGCCCTAGTCAGTTCCTAATTAGAAGAGGTGCACCAAGATATCTGGACAACAAAGGAGAGCCATCAGAGAGAGGATACCCAAGAAATTCACAATTTAGAAGAACAGCTAGTTTTCATGAAACTAGAAAGGCAAAGCCATTCCGCAAAAGGAGCATGTCAACTCTTACGCCAACCCAGACTCCACTTTACCACTGCAGAACTAGAATGTGGGATTGTGTTCCAGAAGAACAGCATAAACCTAAATCTAAAGGAGTTGGTCAGAATACCATTGAACTTGAGCTGTATCGCTGTGCGCATGTAACTTCTGATGAGATTATGTGTGGGGCAAAGAATCCCAAGTGGGAACCTCCAGAGGTGAAGCCACATCCTCTCGGCAGCCGCCAACCTGTGTCTCAGATGCTACATGGGGCTGATAGGACAGAGCAGAAGAGAAACAGGAGCAGCCCTTTTATGAACTACAGGGACACCTGGGGGAGAGAACCTGCTAGGCTGGCTCCCAAGGATTGTCATCCAAAAGGAGGTGCTCTGAGCCCCACCCAGTACAGAAGGAGCAAGTGCCAAAGTTTCCCATCCGATCCCAAGTACAGCTTCTATGACAACACTACTTTTGGAATGACAGAATCAGAACAGCAAATGATGGATCTGCCTGGCTATTTTGGATCTAGTGAAGGTGAAATAAGTACTTTAAGTATTGAAAATCTGGTGATCTGAGGGTCTTGTGATCTCATTGTGACAAACCCTGAGGGCTGCGGTAGAACATGGCAAAAGTGATAGCAACAACAAAGAGCCCATGGATTTTATTTCTTTTTTTAAAAAAGTTCAGTTTCATCATCATAAAGGGGCAGGAGGCCCAACTGTTGCTGCATGTCACATTTCAACACCAGCTACTTGGGGTGGGGGGATCAGATGATATAGAAATAAGCTGCGACTAAATTAGTATGCATTGTATGTAACTATGACCCACTCATAGTTTGGCTTTCATGCCTCTGAAGCTCCCTCTGAGCTTTCTGAAAAATAAAACTCTTGGGAATTAACCCTACACATTGTTTTGCATTGACACAGCAGTGTATAGGATTCAGTTTTCAGAATCCTATTAGTAGTCTTACCAACTTCATCATCATGGAGCTGATGGTCATTGTTGCAGCTGGTATTCTGCCTTTTCTCCAGTTCTTCTTACAAGTGACTGACAAAGGTCTGTGGCAGTGATGGCCAAGAGTGCCCCTCAGATACTGTTGGACTAGAACTCTCCCCATCCCCAATCAGTGCAGCCAATGGTGAAGAATCCAGCACCATCTGGAGGACCATAGTTGCCCACGTGTCTTTGGCATGATGACATCCAAAGGACTATCTGAGCAGCTGGGAGCTCTGTGTTTGATTATGAAAAGTGTAGTATGAGATTACTGTAATGGTGGGAAGTAATGCACCTGGATTACCTCAACTAGTGGATGGGACTAAGCCAGCAAATCAATCAACGTGAAAAATAAGGGTGGATAATCTGCGGATTCCAGATGCTTTGGACTACAACTCCCTTCTGTAGGTGATCCTGGGAAGGACTTACATAATTTGTGTTCCAGGGGTTCCCCATCCCAGCTCATATTATTCCACCTGCAGTAAGGCTGGGGAACATGTGGCCAGATGTTCTTATATGGCAATGCCTGCCATCCCTTAGCACTGGCTGGAGATTATGGGAGCTGTAGTCCATCCACGCTTGAGGGCCACATATTTCACATCTTTGCCTACAGGAAAAGAAATCATTTTCAAACCTCAAGAAGCTACTAATCCTGTGGCCATTATGTGCCTTCTAGTTGACTCAATGGTGACCCTCTTGTAGGGTTTTCTTGGCAAGATTTATCCAAAGGAGGTTTGCTATCGGCTTCCTCTTACGCTGAGAGTGTTTGGCTTATTAGTTATAAATTTGTGTTCTTATGGCTGAGTGCTGAGGATCTGAACCCAAGTCTCCCAGAATACCAGTCCAATACTCAGAGTCCTATGCCATGTGGGCTCACTACTGCTGGTCCAGTAGCAGTACAAGATTCCCCTTAAGCAGAAGCTGTATGGCCATCTGTCAGGGATGCTTTGATTGTGATTTCTTGAATGGCAGGGGCTTGGACTGGATGGCCCTTGTGGTCTCTTCCAACTCTATGAGTCTATGAATTCTTTTTCACTTGACTAATAGCCAGACTGGTCTAGAATGTTGTCCCTCTTCTGAAACTCTAAATGAAAATATACCTTGAAACAACAAAAAATTGTACTTTATATACAATATACAAATTGTAGATACTGATGAACAATAAAAGAACTTTACACTTTTTTGTATTTACTAGATGTGATAGTGACTTTGCTATGATAACATCTTTCTGCTATTTAATTCAGCATGGATTATGGCAAGACACTTGATCACTTTTACATGAATTAGAAATTGGTATCGTTCATTTTTTTAGTAGAAGGCTGCAGGAACATTCAACCTTTGCTCCATCCGCAGTGGACTCAAATGGTTTTGTTAGAATTTTACCTTAAGCGTTTTAGCTTCCACTTTAAATGAATGTTTTAAATTACACAGAATATATTCCTTTAAAAAAACTGCAAAAATGCAAGTCTTCTGTTTCATTGGCATCAGTCTAAGGAGGCTTCCCACCTTTTTTCCTTTCCTCAGTCTGAGAAGAGCCAACAAAACCCAAAAGGCACAAAAAGAGAAGGACTCAGATACAGAATCAGCACATGCTTGGGGTGGGACTCATGCAGTCCTCCAGATGAGGTTGGATTATATTTCCCAGCATTCCTTTCCATTTGCTTTGGTGGCTAGAGCTCTGGAGAGCCACATAGTTCTCACCTTTCTTACAGCTGAAGCAGGCTGATGGTAGCGTTGGGAAAGTATTCACCTGGTACATGTAAAGCCAAAAATGAAGCAGGTTTTGCCATTTTGAAAAACTACAATTTCCCCTCCTTGCTGGAAATGGTCTAGTGGAGTTCTCAACAAGACCTGATTTGTTAAATTTGTTTATGTTATCCATGGAGTCCCTTCCTCCCAGTGGCCGAAACATTTTCCAAATTATTATTTTTTCTCTTTTTAACATGACTAAGTAGTTATGACAAGGTTGATCAGGGCCTCTTCTTCCCCAGTCTCCCAAGGAAGAAGTGGCTCCCTGGTCTGTAGTCTAAAGGCTAGTTTTGTGCATGGGAAAAAGAAATCTATTTCCATTGTCGGGCATAGGTATCAAATAGCAATGGGAATGCAAAGCAAAATGATAGCATGGGCAATCCACCTTAGTACATATTTGGCAGTTGTGTGCATTTTGAAGTAGCTTCTGAACTGCCACAGCTTGAGTTCTTCAACATACAACTAAGTTTACTCTGGCTGAGAAACGGATACAATCCCTCAAATGACTTTTCCCCCCATGCTGTCTTCTATTTCCGAGATGCGTACATGATGTGTCTCAGTCGGCTTCACCATCCCCACTCTCTCTATCCACAAAAGACGGGAGCCTTATTTTCATGGCTGTGTATTTCAGGGAATACCACAGTCCTCGCCACGTCGACCAGACCACTCCATTGTCAGAGGAAGCAGTATATTTCCCTTTCTTGTAATATAATCCATTGAGATTTGCTGTGTGGCATCTTGTAGAAGTGAGAAATAATAACAAAAACAAAGGCAAATGTTAATGAATGGTGAAGGAATGACCTAAACAAAGAAAGCTATTTATTTGTTTGTTTTATTTTCTTTCTTTTATCTTGGATCCCACTTCTCCTAATGTGGGATCAAAGGCAGCTTACAGCAAGGACAAAACAAGATAAAGCTAAAAGCCTGATGGTAAACAAGTTAAAGCACAATCATACAAAATATATTAAAATGCCATGAATTTTAAAAAATGCAAAATCATTTTTAAAAAGCAACATTAACGGTAAAAATAGAGTACATGTGTACCATAAAAAGACTCCCTGCAGCTACTTAACCATCAAATACCTGTTTACATAAAATGCTGGGAGAGCAGAGAGGGAGTAGCCACCAAGAAAGCTCTGGTCTATCTTATGTCCTTAACAAACAGGCCTATGAAGTGGTGTCACTAGGGTTGGTGTCACCCAGTGCAGTAACTCATGGTGTCACTTCACATTGACCTCCCATTACCACACCATACAGAATCCTTAATGGGGTACCTCCCATTACCACAGCATACAGAATGTTTTGTATACTAATATTACTCATAAATCATAATTTCCATATATCACAGAACTGAATGGTAATAGCAGTGACATAAAAACCTAGCAAAATTAAAATCATACCTATAAATTACAATATCATACGCACAGCCTAAATGTATTTACATATGCATAGTTTCATGCGGTTAAAGTGAAAATTTGGTAAAATGTGATGTTTTCAAATAAAATTTTAAAATGATAAAAATTTAAATAAAAATAATTATTTTTTTTAAACATCTGGGGCCTCTCTCCTCTCACTGAGCTTCACTCCACTCACACATCTCTTATAACATTTTAAACAGAAACAGGTGAATGCCACAGCCCGTTTCTGCCAAAGCACAAGTGTTTGAGGAGCAGTGGTGTCACCCCACCTTAGGGTGTCATTTGGTGTGCTCTGCAAACACACCCTAGTGATGCCACTGGGCCTATGACAGATGGGAATGAGAAAAAACCCTCTCCTAAGAATCTTAAGACCTGGGAAGGTTCATATAGGAAAATAAGGCTAGATTTCATGGAGCTCTGAAGAACTTATCTGTGTTGCTCTATTAAAATCAAACAAATTTGATGAAGGAGTTTAGACATTTTGTTTAAATTCCGCTCAGTCAGAGTTCTCTGAATGCAAACTCTGGCTATCTTCTGCCACCTCTGCACATGAAGGTATTTTGCTTTACCATTTGTGTTGCATGTGCCTTGACAGTGTTCTTCCCATTTAATACCCTGCTGTAAATAGAATCCTAAACCCTGTCTACTGTTTGTTATCCAGATTACCTGAGCGGGAAGATCAGCATTCAGACTGGCAGCAAAGAACAGGCTGAAGTATTCTTCATAATGCTACAGAATTGTCTGATGGCTGATTGCTATAGCTGTGCAGTGATTAGTCTTTAATGAAAGGTGCTGCTTAGTCCAAATAAAGTAACACTTTCAAAATCTACATTCTAGCTTAAAACAACTTTTGCGTTGTGCAGAGGGGCAACAGCATATATTTTACTCTGGCAGGCTTAAAAAGATGCTTGTGTTCAGAGAAATGAGACCTCAACAGTCGACTCACCTATTAAACCACCAGCCAGATTTGCTCTCTTCTGCGCAGCTGCCTGTTAGGAACCTGTCATTGTCCCTGTCAGGAGTAGAGAATGGCATCCCATTGAGTGATGCAGACCACTGTCTGTCAAAATTGCTCCCTCCAGACAAAGCATCCCCAGCAGTTCCAGAGAAAGTGCCAAAGGATATCCTGTAGTGGTTCTGAAGGAAAGCCACAGAAACATTTCTCAAATGTCAGTTACATAACGCAACTCTTTACATCATGTAGACACTAGGTAGAAGATTTCACCTTGTCTCAGCAGAATACCATGGCAGCCTGACAGCCCTGCTACAGGAAAGCAGGCCTGCCTTTGTCTCTGGTCTAAATTTTTATTGGCTGGACAGAAGATGGGCTAACTTGGATTCTGACTGGCTTATAGCAATGGCTACACCAGGGGTACTGATTCAATATTTAGCCATTACACCATCCACCCTTTAAAATCAATAACCAATTTTAACAATTGCAATATTTATCTATTTATTTGGTCCATTTTCTCTATGTAAGCATGCTGGACTTCACATTTGTGCAAATGGTTGTGCAAAGGGCAGCACAGCCTTGAGCACACCCACTGCATAACAGTCAATTAGCTCTCCATGCACAACATTAGAAGTTACATCTTTCTGTAATTGTAGCTTATGCTTTAAAATGATCACTAGTTAGATTTCCAAGCCTAAAGTAAAGCAGTTCGCTGTTTTATCAGTTATAAACTCCCTTTTTAATTAATCCAAAATTGATTGATAGTTGCTTAGAATTGGCTTTTGTAGTCAGAGGTCTTTAATTTAATATATATATTTATTTTATTATCTGCACTAACTCTTTGGGATACTAATCCAGTACCATCAAATTCTCCTTCACTTGCTATTCTGGCAGACTGATAGGCCTTATGAGATAGTTTGCCCACCTTCTCATTCTTGAGCTGGAAGTCTTCATAGATTGCATATCGTCTCTCCCCATGCCAGTCCATCAGGTCTATTTTCAGTGAGTTTTCTCCTAGAATATAACATAGGATTATGCCAAACTCTCTTATATCAAAGAAGGACTTATTATGAACAAATTGCAAGGATTTTCAAGCTGCAAAAGACCATGCATGTAGCATGTTGTAACTTGACATGCCACAACCAAAGTATATGCAGAGAGAAAAAGTGCACATTGCACTGGGGAGGCAGCACCACAAGTTAGAAGAATGGTACTATATAAGGGAGAAGGGTTATGCTGTTCCCTCTCCCTGCCAGGCCATGGCTCAGATCCCACTGGAGCCCCAAATATGGTTGCACCAAATTTTAAAACACCAAGAAGGTACTAAAGGCCTCTGCTCCATTCCACGCAGCTCAGCCTAAAAATATGTCTATCTCGAATTATTGTGCTAGGCAGGGAAAGTGGCTGGGATCAGAAAGTTAACCTATCTGAATGACTTCAGAGAAATCCATCTGGAGGGAATGGCTATGCTTACCTCTAAGAAGCAGATCATAGATTTTATCATTACCCAACCAGTACTCATCGCCTTTGTTCTGGAATCCTCCAAAGCCTTCTTTGTAATCTGCCCACATTCTGCAAAAAAGCAATGTATACCTGTCAGTGCTTCAGAGTCACATACAACATGCAGGCTTTTTTGTTTTCATATTATTGTCAAGTACAGTAACACCCCTCTCTTCTTCTACCAAAGAACTTAAAATAGTGTCATAGGGGTTCTCAAATGGTCTCCAGGCCCAAGTCTTCTTAAACTCAGCAGTGTAACACATCACACATCTTCAGCACATATTCCAGGGATTTCCTGCTCGTTCCCCAGAGGTCTCCCAGATAACTGGCCTAGTTTTAAAAAACCTGATATATATAGGTGTATTATGTAGGTTTTTCCTATCCCATATACTTCCCATAAGGTGTCTGGGTACAAGAAAAGCCATGGAAGAAACAAGTTAAAAGTTATAGGAAGCTTCTCCAATGCACACAGAGGTGGAGGAGAGGAACACAGGGTCATTTCTACTTGCATCCCCACTCTTGCATTCAGTGTTCATGCTATTTGAATAAGGGCCCCATTCACATTACTCAGTTACAGCATTATGATTCCACTTTAACTGGCATGTTTCCAT
>NC_056522.1:160109343-160143172 GCF_019175285.1 Sceloporus undulatus | reverse complement strand
AAGTGGCTTTCCCAATATAGCTTAAAAATATTACACAATTTAGTTCACATTATGTCTTCATACCATCTTAATCCATAAAGAAACAACCATGAAACAACCAATCCTACTTATCCCCAAACTCCAGATTAGGGGTTACACTCATTGGGGTCTATGGATGTTTCCTTCCCTGCCTCACACTTGTTGTTGGTCACTGGGGGAGTTCTGATTTTTTTTATGTAGGATCATGGAAGAGGAGGATTAAGCCTTCTGCACTAGGATCCTGATTCAGATCCCATCACCCCACCATCTTCATGTTTTATAAAACAAACAAAAGTCCTCACATCACCTCAAACCGATACCTTCAAACTGTGTTGTTGGATTATAAATCCCATCCGGTATAGCCAATGGTGAAGGATAGTGGCAGGGGCAGGCCAATAACTTCTGAAGGGCCACACATTCCTTACCCTGATTTAAAGTAACATGCAGTTAGGTCTTCAATGAGAGAAAACCACATTTACCTTGAGATGCTTTAATACATTATAATTGTCCAGAGGTAAGATGCAACCTAAATACCCTAAAGGCAACGGCCCTGTTTAATCTTGGAAGCCCTGGTTAGTACTTGGATGAAAGATGGCCAACAAACACCAAGTGCTGTAGGCTATACAGTATTTCAGAGGAAGGAACTGGCCAAGCCACCTCTGAGTAGTCCTTGCCAAAGAAAACTCTATTAAATTCATGGGACTGCCATAAATTGATAAGTGATGTGAAGGTGCAGGTCTGGCAGAGTGGACAGCACCAGGATTAAAGTCTGGTATGCCCCAAACTGGAGAGCACACAACTGTAGCACTCCAGATATTTTAAAACTACATCTCATATAATCTCTCAAAATTGGTTTTGGGCTGATGGAAGCTGAGAGCCAAAAACACCTGCGGAGTCTCAGTTACCAATCCCTGATTAACCAAATCTTTTCTCCAGGACAATATATTAGATTGCCAAGTAGATTAATATCTGAAACTAACAGCTCTTGGGGGGGGATCCTATATATATTTTCCTGTGGGAATGAGCAACATGTTTTTAAAACTAGCATTTGATAAAAAGCTTTAAAACAGATTTCCACAATTTACACATTGAAAGCTGTGACACTGGCAGCAACCTTTTCACAATACAAACCCACAAAAGAGACAAGGCAGCCATCTATTTAAAGTTGCAATATAAAATAAGTAAAGCAATGCATTTCACTAAAGTAAAATTCAGGCAAAATATTTTCTAACCCTCTCAAGAACAGGGTGCGCCGCCAGACAAAATCTACCTTGATCATAGACTAAGAGACTCCCACTAGTTGTGGGCAAACGCGTGTCTTGTGGTGATGGCCCCCTGGCAGAGAAAACTTTGCTTGTTTGTCTGTGGTAATTGTTCCCCAGGAGGTCTTTCAGCTGGAGTTCATAGAGCTGGGATAAATCTTGGAGTGTTTTCAATTTCTGTTGGAGTTTGCTGTTTTCAAACAAGCAGTCATCCCTTTCCTGCAAGTGGAAAGGAAAATGTTTATTCACAGGAAATGCAGACCCATCTCTGGAGGTTTACAGATGTCTGGGCAGGATATCGTCAGCAGCCTCCTACAACTACTCCTATTCCAAAGATTTTATCATTCAAGGGCATTAATGAAGAGAAATTTGGAATCACTCCCTACCCCATGTCCCTACTAGCCCCTCACTCTCTCATCCTTAATCCCAACTCCTTGCATTACCCAATGTACCTTACACTACCCAATGTGTATATGCGCATTTCTATTTTAACATAATTCTGTAGTTGTGCTAATGTGGTTTAACAAATACAATAAAATAAAACAAAGTTTTTTAAAAAGATGTTCCGGAATAGAGAAGGAGAGGGGGAAAGGAAGCTATATTAACACCATATGACTGCGCAACAGGATAATTTACTGCACCTGTTGATTAGCACTAGGCCAATGCAATTGGGAGCCTATTGACAGGTTTTCCCTGTCAATGGCAAGGTGTGGGCTTGGAGGACAAGGCAGTGATGAAAGGGAGACAGCATTATGCAATAGGTATTGCCAAAGGTGTTATTACCAAACTTTTATGGCACTTTAAAAGCACTGCCCTGAGCAGCAACAGCAGCTGGGTGACTAATACATATTTCTGGAGTAGTGGATCCTGGTGTGTCTGTATGCACATGCATTTCATTTCAAACAGAGCACAGATGAGGACCACAAGGCCAAACAAACATGGCTGCATTTCTCTCCCATAGTTTCTTGGCTGGTTTCTGTACTCCTTCTGGTCTGGCCAGTATTTTGATTCAAATGTGTGCATGTTCCAAAGTACCATATTGGGCAAGACATCTTGCCTGCTGGATGCCAATTTGACACCCCTTCCCCCTCCGTGTACAGAAGCTAACTGGAATGGCAGTTGAATCTTTCTTCAGCATTGGTAACATATCTTTCACAGATGAAAACTGAGCTACATGCGACTAAGCAACTTCAGAATGGGGTCAGTTGGCAAAAATTATTAATGATGAGGAACACACAAACTAGGAGAGGCTACAGAAATTTATTTTTGCCTGCGCCTACTGGGAAGGGTAAGATTTTGTTCCTTCCTCTCCTCTCCCTACTGAGTTGATTGAATGCAAACTGCTTTTGCATTCTGAACACAGTTTGCAGCAATTAAAGTAAGTTGAAGGCAAAGGGGAAAGTGGGAGTGGGAGAGGGAACCTGGGACATATTAAGTGCAGTTGAAAAAGTGGGACTACAGAGAATTAATTGGGGTTATCTCTCTCAAACTGAGACAGTTAGAAAGTAGGAGGTAATTCGGAAGCATACCTGGAAAAGCAAGTTCTGTGGTAACATAGCCTGGAAAAATTATTTAAACTGCAATTCCTAGGGGAGCATTATGGGAACTGTAGTCCAAAAAAAGTAAAATGTATGTGCTTTCTGTGGTACATAGCTCTCCCTCCTTCAGCATCTTGCTGCTCCCATTCTGTATCTGCTGCCTAATGAAACTACATTAGTTGGCCTGATGGTACAGGATGTCTGAATCCCATTACATCACACTAATGGTGGTGCTCAGTACAGTTATTTGGTTTACTTATTTAATATATGCTACATTTAAAAAATTATTAAACTACTGTGGGCCATAGTAAAAGACTTAGTGTTGATAAAAATCTGCACCCACAGGTCTGAAATGTGGCATTCCTTGAAATGACTACCATTCCACGTGTTCAAAAATTATAGCTCTACAAATACTAGTCTCCATATTAGTAAAAGCAATTAAAAAGGGATTCTTGGAAGCCTGTCATGTGCAGCCACCTTTTTACGTACCGAAAGTCGAGGTGCAGGTGAACAAAATGGCCCAAAGAACAGCAGAATTAACAGCCGAATCATCATGATGTTCATTTTATTGAACTAGGTGGAGAAAAAAATTAATATTTCATTTTAGATCTATAGACAGACGCATAAAATTGTATTGTATTGAATTATTTTTTTAGCCACCTGCCCTATACACAGACATGCTCCAAAGCCTCTGACAAAGAAATAATCCATGCTGACATGTCTTGAAAATATTTTTTAAAATATATAAATTCCAAAAGACAAATTTTGATTTTGCCATTTTATATAACACCATTTTACTACACCACTGTATTTAATGGGACTTGAGTGCCCACAGTTTTTGGTATCTATGGGGGTCCTGGAACCAAACTCCAGCAGATACCAAGGGCCCACCCACTATACTATTACATTACTACGTGTGAACTCACATCTTGCAGCAAAATAGTGGTTAATAGCTGTATGCTCTTTTTAAAAAAAATACAATCATCATAACAAACAAAGAACATTTTGTTCTCTATGAAGATAGCCCCTTTGAGATTCTGGAACCCCTTGAAAGAGCCAAAGTCTGCCAGAAATCCTCCCTCTTCCAGGAATAGGCAAGTCTCCATATTATGTTCATTCCTTTCCAACTATGTTATAACAGGGAGCCATTTGTATTAATTTACTACAAAACATCTACAGTACTAGCATTCACATATCACACACTAATTCTTCTGGCAACAATAGGGATTACATAAATAGGACAAATTTTCAACATTAAAAACATCTAAACAAAAACACACAACAATCTTGTCAACTTAAATTGTTAGCAAATGAAAAAGGCTTCTAAAGAGAGCTATTTCAGTTATCCCAGGGGGATCTGAGTGCAAAATAAAGGTCTTCTTGATCCAGATTTTGTTTGAAAACTGGAGTAGAGATTAATAATAACATGGGCAGAAAGACTATACGTCATGTCGATTTTTTAAAAAGCTAGACAGCACTTTTCAAATAAATATAAACAAGCAAATTTGGTTTAAGTTATGCAAAAGTAAGTGAACATTTGGGGAAGTCAGTGTTGGGATATAGTTGTCCGAAGGTATTGGGGATGTCATAAACCCTAGCCAGCATAGTGAGGGATGACAGGAGTTGTGATCCAACCTTATTTGGAGAACCTTCAATTCCTCATCTCCATCTTAACTACTGGAGAAATTCAGCATGAGAATGAAGTACTTAGGGAGAGTGTATAATACCACATATATTTAAGTATGACTTAAACCAGACGCTCAGACAAAGTAATTGCATTATGATGGAAGATGGGATCATAAGCTGAAACTCCCAATGGTTGGTTTCCAGCACTTTGCCTCCTATGCTACCACAATGTTGTTTCTTTCCTTTTCTTTTCTGGATGATTCCATAATAATTAATTGACAACATGATACAAATAGAAAAACATAAAGGGGAGGGGAACTCCAGTGTAACCTCAGATTTGTTTTACAGTCCAGACAGTTGAACCTGGAACAAACCTATCAAGTTTCAACCCCCAGTGTGTCCTTGTACAAGCCTTCATGCAGTTGATGGGGATTGGAGCCACCCACACCCATATCAACACAGCATTGATTCTACTGAGCTTCTGGCAAGTTGAACTTCCTGCTGAGAGGATGTAACCCCATCTGACTTAAACACTTCCATCCTGTCTTGGCATTGTCAGTTCATGTCTAGAGTAAACCCCTGGCCACATTCCCACTGACAAATAAATCGCTATCCAAGCACTGAGTTACGGCAGTTAAAGCGGTGTCAAACTGAATTAATTCTGCAGTCTAGATGCAGCTTGATTGACAGCTTTGAGTCTTGAATATGACCTAATGTTGACTGGTTTCTTGGTTGTTTCTTGTTGGATAACCTGACTGAAACTTTTAGTCATGTACACTCACTTATCACTCTCTTGAGCTGATACACTAGAACCTGAATGTTTGGGACGGGAGCATGAACCTCACTAAAACCAACGAAATACTTAATAGGATTTTTTTCTCCCCATTCTCTGAATGTGAAGTAATCACTAGATGTGCAACTAGGCAATTTTAGGGTCTGGAAACTATAAAGCCCTATGAGGAAAGACTTAGGGAGCTGGATATGTTTAGCCTAGAGAAGAGAAAGTTAAGAGGTGATATGATAGCCCAGTTTAAATATTTGAAGGGATGTCATATTGGGAATGGAGCAAGCTTGTTTTCTGCTGCTCCAGAGACAAGGACCCAGAGCAATGGATTAAAACTACAGGAAAAGAGATTCCACTTAAACATTAGGAAGAACTTCATGACAGTAAGAGCTGTTCGACAGTGGAGCACACACTCCTTCAGAGCATGGTAGAGTCTCCTTCTTTGGAAGTTTTTAAACAGAGGCTGGATGGTCATCTGTCATTAATGCTTTGATTGTGTGTTCACAGCAGAGGGTTGGACTGGATAGCCCTTGAAATCTCTTCCAATTCTATGATTCTATGAATGCTCTTACAAGAAGCCCCCTTTAGATAACCATCACTTGCTATTGTCAAGACAGTATTTGCAACACTGCCTTACAGATCATGAATGAGCTTCCATTGTTAGGAGTCTCTACCGCTTGAGGAAGAAGTCTGCCCAGTCCTAGCAATGATCTGTCACCTTGCTTTTTTGTAATCATTGCTAATGATATCCAAGCAAAGAAACTTTAAACAATATTTCTAAACAGGTTATATTATAATAACAATAGAAAGAGATCTGTTTGCTCTTGACCTTATTATTCCAGCTAAAGACTACTTTTCTGTAATGTAACTGTCTTGTTGTCTACCTTCTGCTGCTTCAGTTTGTCAAGCTTTTCATATAGGCTGGGCTGAGAATCATGTGGTTCTTCAAGAAGGATTGCAACTTCTGACATTAACCATCATTAGCCATGCTGGCTAAAGCTGCAACAACATGTAGAAAGCCACACAATTTTCACACACACACACCCATGATATAAACCATACCACATATCCGATAAATCCATTTGTCTTCAGTGAAAATAATTTCACCCTAATTACTATAAATGCACAGCCGTGCAGCTGTTAATAAGTGCATAATTAATACTTCACTTCTGATTCCACTATCCCTTTTATATAGCAAAATAATATTATTAATGAATCCAAAGGCAAAACATAACCTGTCATATTTTTCATTTCTTCCAGTTCAGAAAGCCAACACTCTGTTATCAATATACATGAACCAAATGTATATCAAATATCAGCCTTTGCAGCCCCAAATCTCCAGTGATTATCAATAACACTTGGGTGAATCATATTCAATCTGCTTGGAGTTAGATACTTCTATACTGTAATTTGTGAAAACTTTAAGCTCTGACACAATGCAATCAAATGTATGTACAGTATTTCCAAATCCAAATCCATTTCTCATCTTTCTGAAAGACTGTTGCCTACTTAGCCTGATCAATATTAAAGAACTTCTTCCAATGTCTCTAATAATTTTTTTAAATAATTTTATTAGTTTTAAAACATATATAAAATTCCAAACATTTCTCTTGTATTACATATATAAACAAAAACAAACAATACATATAAGCTTATGAGCAAATAAACAAATTTATAATTTAATTTATAAAAGTTACTTGGTACTCCTATTTATTTCTAAGATGTAACTTCTCAAATACCATATTCCTCCAAGAACTATGTTTTCCACTGAGTAACCATATATTGTACCAGCAAATAGTAAAATACTGAATAGGTTTGTTGTTGTTATTGTTGTGTGCCTTTAAGACATTTCCAGTTTATGGTAACCCTAAGACGTATCTATCAAGGGGTTTTCTTGGCAAGATTTATTCAGCAGGGGTTTGCCATTGCCTTCCTCTGAAGCTGAGAGAGTGTGACTTGCCCAATGTCACCCAGTGGGTTTCCATGGGAATTCAAACCCTAGTCTCCAGAGTCATCGCCCAATTCCCAAACTATTATAACATAGTACTTAAAGAAATAGGCCTGGAACCCTGTTTGGGGGAAAAGTGGAAGGAGTGAACCGGGTTACAAGAGGAAAAACAGCAGGTGAAGGAAGAGTAAAGCATGACACACCTGTCCCTTGCCTGCTACTTCTCCAGATTCTACCACTGGATTATGGCCTCTTCAGTAGATTTCCAGATGCTTGTTATGGTTGAATTTACAGTTTAGTGTAAATTCAGTGATCAGGTTAACTAGAATGACTGGCACATGTTATTTCATAATAATAACAACTAGCATGTGTGTGTCTGTACTTACTGCTTGAAGTACATTCTTTCTCGCCCAGCCATATATTGTTAAATTGGAAAGTATTTATTTTCCAATGGAAAATAAGGCCTGGCAACACAATAACAACATTTCCTTGGATGGGCTTTTAATACTTAATGTTAAAATTCATTCACTATATTTATAAAGCTTTTACAAAATAAAGTAAAGGGATTTAAAGGAATATACATATATAAACTTACCACATGTGTTTTCACCTAATGCATCCAAACAGCAGAGACCCTTAATGTACATTATAAGACTTTTCCTTCCTGTCTTAGTAGAGAGATGGCGGCTCCAAAAAAAGATTAAAATTGTAAACACAAGATACATTTGCACCGAAAATCCAAAAAGCTTAAAAGCCCAAGGAAGGAATACTTTGGGCTCCCTCTAGTGACTCTAAAATAGAAGAAACTCTCTTTGGAGACAAGTAGAACTTTTTAGGAAGAAATATTGGTGCGGTACGGACTGCACAAAAGCACCATGCTGGCACCGATTTCAGGGTTAGGGACCGTGCGGCAACCTCATGGTCCCTAACCCTAATACATGCCAGCGGTACAATAATGGTGGTGTCCTGTGTACATGGGTACTGCCATTATGACATAACGGATGCATAGTGTCCGCATGTCACACCACGCCAGTTACGTCATGAGTGCGCAGTTGGCACACTCACGACATAACTATGTCGGCACAAAAAGAACCCAGTTTTTCTGGGTTCTTTTTACTCTGGAGGGATGGCGCACGGTTTGGGGGCTGCGCCATCTCTCTGGAGTAAAAACAGGCGCCTTCAGACCGCTGTTTCATGGCAGTCTGTACTAAGCCATTATTAGTTTTTTGTGGGGTTTTTGGGCTATGTGACCATATTCTGGAGGAGTTTATTCCTGACATTTCTCCAGCATCTATGGCTGTCATCTTCAGATAATATTATTTTTTACATGATGAAATATTTTGAAGGCTCACAACCATCACATTTCTTCCTCCTAAAAATAAGCCATGAGAAATATGGAGATAGAGAAAAAGAGAAAGACTCCACAAGAAAAATGTCAGATTTAGGCTAATTCTGTATACATTTACATAGGATTAGTTCCCTATAAGTTTCTGGGGCTTATGTTTAGTGCTTGACTATGCATGTATAATACTGCCCTTAATTAAAAATACCTCCAAATCAGGATGGGGAATATTTGGCTCTCCAAATGTTACCTAACTAAGGCAGAGAAAGTTGAAGTTGTGCATTTACCTGTCTGCCCAAAATATTTATCAGCAGGATATTTCCCATAACAAGATCGCCTGCCTCTGTAAATGGACAATATTAAATCTGGCTTGCAGCATGATAAATCTTTGGTCCACCATCTTATAGCCACTGGTTAGTTATTATGGCAGGCAATGGAATACACTGCCTCGGTCGGAGTGCAGTGGGGTCTACTCCTTTGGAGGTCTTTAAACAGAGGCTGTTGGGGGTACTTTGATTGTGAGTTCCTGCATGGCAGGGGGTTGGACTGGATGGCCCTTGTGGTCCCTTTGACCTTTATGATTCTAATTTCCTGAGCTACCATTCTACTAAATTATTTCAAAGACAAGCAACTGGATTAACAGCTGGATGGGTTTTCCCCCCCTTTGACTAGGCCTGGAGCTGCTTCTGTCTGTGGGACCTTGGTCTATTAAACAGAGCAAGGTCCCACACAGACAGAAGCAGCTCCAGATCTAGTATTCAGATAGAGTCTATTTGAATGCTAGGTGAAGTCTGACAAAGGGATGACTTTTATGCTTATTAGTAAGTGCCTCTCAGAAGCTAGTGTTGTAGTCCTTTTACTAGCCCAGTGAAGAGGTTTGTTCTTTTAAGATCCTAAGAAGGTAGGAAGCTGCCTTATACTGTACTGAATCAGGCCATTGTTACGTCCAGCTGGTGGCAGCTGTAGAAACCCTCCAAGGTTTCACACAGATGTCTTTTCCAAATTCCAATTATTGCAAACTGTAAGGAGGACCACCTGAGCACAAAGCAGGTATTCTGCCAGTGAGCCATTGTCCCTTTCTGCAATGGCAGATAGAGTCTCTCATCTAAGGGAGATGATGAGCCTGCTTTGAGGATTAGCCCAGATTTTAAAGAAGCTATCCAAGGTGATAAACCCCATCAAACAACTAAGTAGTGCCATGGAATAGCTCCTGTGAAGTTCAGACTTTAACCCTGATCAAATTGATCAGTCCACTGATATTAGACCCACCTAGTTTCATCCAATTTCCCAGGTTTTATGTATTGATTAAAATATTCTTCATACTGTCCTACTATCACAGTTGATTCCAAGGTGATTTAAATATCAAACGCTCTTTGAATTAATATACAGTTGGTGTCCCTATTAATGGATTCAACCATCCACAGCTTAATGGTATTAATACAAAAAAGTATCCAAAAAGCAAATGTTGATTTTTGTCATTTTATATAAGGGATATCATTTTACACCAATGTATATATACAATTGGCCCTCTGTATCCACGGATTCTTTATCAACTATCCGTGGCTTGAAAATATCTGTGAACTGTTGATCCTTGGAGAATTGCCAGGAAAGAAAGCCACAGAAGCTCACTGGGCAAGTCACACTCTCTCGGCCTCAGAGGATGGCAATGGCAAACCCACTCTGAAGAAACTTGCCATAAGTCAAAAATGACTCAGAGGCACACAACAAAAACAAGGAGCATGAATTTACATTTAAATCAGTGACTTTAACTTTTATTTGGTAAGGTCCTACATTTTTCTGGAATGCCTTCCATTTTGAGCATGGTTAAGGAGTGTGAATTTATGGCCCCATACAGATAGGCCAGAATAAAGCAGCTTTGGGTCACTTTGGAGGTATGCTGTTTAAATGATGCATGGATCTTAAGAGGCCAGAAGCTACGGCAAAGCCATGCTCCAGTCCTAAGGACTGGAGCATGGCTTAGGCATAGCTTCCGGACTCTTGGACGTATGCATCATTTAAACAGCATACCTCCAAAGTGATCCGAAGCTGCTTTATTTTGGCCTGTCTGTACAGGCCCAATATTTCTAGGAGTGACTTTCGTGCTTATTGGGTAACGTTCTCAATTTCTCTTAAATGCCATACATTTTTGAGCTTGACTGAGAAGCATGGCTTGTTGACACTCTAGGGGAGTGTATTTGTATTTGAGCTCTTTGTTTTGAACCATACTCAGAAGCATGGGTTTACATTTCTGTGTGAGTGTTTGTAGCTGTTTATTGTGTTGCACAGAGTGGGCCAGACAATAATAAGACTAAGAATAGTTAATAATAACAGGGCCAGGCCTTCCTTCCATTTTCCCTGGAAGGCCCTAAGTCTTTGCATTCCCTCTGGTGGTGGTTGTGACATGGGCCCACTCTGCCCTGGTCGCCTTGGCAACACTGCTTCCTGGGCCTAGGCCTGCCCCACTCTGCTGCTCCTCCTCCTCTTCAGGGGTGAACCTGGCGCAGGTGGGCTCGCCCCAAGGCCAGCATGACGCTGCTCAGGAGGAGGAGGCGGCCCTCGAAGCCGCCAGGGAAGCCACCTCTGGCTCTGAGGAGGCGCCCAGGGCGGGAAGGGGAGCCTCCACCCTCCGCTGGAGAGTAGCAGCAGCAGCAGCAGCAGCAGCAGCCCTGGCTTCCTCCTCCTCCTCCTCCTCGGGAGGTGAGTCTCTCTCTCTAGGAGGGGATCCCAAAGTGTCCTCCATTTGGATGGAGCACTACTCAGAAGCAGGGCTTCAGAATATATATGCACTCCTATGATATTTATCTATCTGTCTCCTCCATTTGGAGCACCACTCAGAAGCAGGGTTGATATATATATATATATATATACACACACACACACACACACACACACACACACACCTGCTTCTGAGTTGTGCTCCAAATGCAGGATATATATATATACACACACACACACATGAGTGCTTTGAGGTCTTATTTTTGGTCATGTCCTCCATCCTCTCTTCAATGTCCTCCACTTTGAGCCTGACTCAGAAGCATGAGTTTATACTTCTAGGAGTGTTTTAGCTCTTTATTTGGGAAGGTCCTCCTTTTTAAGCCTGACTTAGAAGCATGGGTTTACATTTATATGAGTGGATTGTAACTCTTATTGACTCATGTTCTCCATTTCTCTTGAATCTTCTCTATGTTTAGCCAGCATGGGTTTACATTACTCTGAGTGCTTTTGGGTCACGTCCTCCATTTCTCACCAGTGTCCTCCATTTGGAGCCTGACTCAGAAGCATGGATTAATATTTCTGGGAGTGTTTTTAGCTCTTATTTTGGTCATGTCCTCAATTTGTCTTGAATGTCCTACATTCTGAGCACGACTCAGAAGTTTGGATTTACACTTCCATTGAGTGTTTTAACCTTTTTTATTGGCCTATACCCTCTATTCTTTTTGAAGGTCCTCCATTTTGAGCCTGGCTCAGAAGCATGGCTTTACATTTATATGTATGGATTTCAGCTGTTATTGGGTAACTTGAACCTGATTCAGAAGCATGGATTTACATTACTATGAGTGTTTTAAAGCTCTGATTTCTGTCTCTTGGAGGTCCAGCTGGAGAGTTGAATGGAGGAGGAGAGGACACCAGCTCTGCACTTGAAAAGGAGTGCTTCCTTCCTTGCTCTCTTTATAGCACTTTTGCTAGGCTAGGATAAGTCAGAGGGGTTTTTCCTCAACTGGAACAACAACAACCACAGCCCCTTTTCCACCTATTTTCCTCCCCTTTCCTCCTCCTCCTCTTCTGTTGCCCACCTCCTGCTTCTGTGGGTCCCCTTTTGGAAGGCGTTTGGTTGGAGTTAAACTTGCTGCCAAGGTAAATAACTTCTTGCATTGTTAAATTCATCCCTCCTTGGTCAATATGAGTGAGGTCTCTCTGCAAAATCTCCCACTCCACCAACCCCCATAAGCTCACGTTGATAGAAAGTTCTTTGGTTCTGTTACTTCTTGGGTAATAAGTTCCCCACGTGAATCTTAGGAGAGCCAGTGTGGCGTAGTGGTTTAAAATGGTTGGACCTTGACTCTGAGAACATGGTATGGATCTTGTGGTTTGAGCGTTGGACTATGACTCTGGAGACCAGAGTTCGGTTTCTCGCTCAGCCATGGATGCCCGCTGGGTGACCTTGGGCTAGTCACATACTCTCAGCCTCAGGGTGGCAATGGCAAACCCCCTCTGAAGAAATCTTGCCAAGAAAACCCCCCATGATAATAGATTCACCATAAATTGGAAGCGGCTTGAATGCATACAACAGCAGCAAACATGAATCTTTAGTTTATTGTGGGTATTTCGGGCTATGTAGGCGTGCTCTGGAGAAGTTTATTCCTGAAGTTTTGCCAGCATCTGTGGCTGGCATCTTCAGAAAAAGATGCCAGCCCCAGATGCTGGCAAAACTTCAGGAATAAACTCCTCCAGAACATGGCCACATAGCCCAAAACACCCCAAAAAAACCTAACGATTTTGGTTGTTAAAGCCTTTGAAGTCACATTGAACATGAATCTTGCCATTACTTACAAAATCTTAGCAGACCCCAAGATTAGCCGAAGGGGTACTTACCCCTCCAAGAGTAAAGGATGGCTTCCTCCATGATCTGGCAAAATTAAGATTCTTGTGTAGTACCAATCAGAAGTATACTACATGATCAAGTACTCACGTATTAAGATTCAAAGGCATAGCCATATTAGTGCAGAACATCAGTGTACAAAGGGATCTTGTAGCATTTTTGAAACTGTGGGAAAGAAGCTGGTAGCAGGGCTTACTTCCAATTAGTCCCAAAGTTGCTTTGTTGTTGTGTGCCTTCAAGTTGTTTCTGACTTAGGACGACCCTAAGGCAACCCTGTCATGAGGTTTTCCTGGCAAGATTTCTTCAGGGGGGGGTTGCTATGGTCATCCTCTTGAGGTTGAGAGAGTGTGACTTGTCCAAGGCCACCCAGTGGGTTTACATGGGTGAGCTTGGATTCTACCTCTGATCACCAGAGTCATCGTTCAGTGATCAAATCACAAGGAGCCCTGGTGGCGCAGTGGTTAAATGCCTGTACTGCAGCCACTCACTCAAAACCATAAGGTTATGTGCAAGTTCAATACCAGCAAAAGGGCTCAAGCTCAACTCAGGCTTGCATCCTTCCAAGGAGGTAGCTAAAATGAGTACCCAGATGGTTGGGGGCAATTAGCTTACAGTTGTAAATTGCTTAGGGAGTGCTTAAGTGCACTGATCGGTGGTATAGAAATGTACTTGCTATTGCTATTGCTAAGATCCCTTTTCAGGAGCATTAAGAGAGCAATTGACATTGAGCCTTAACAGGAATATTTAAGGTGCAGTGCAGACCCCCCAAATGCGGTGTGCTCCCACTGATACTAGGGTTAGGGAGCGTGCACCAATCGCATGCTCCCTAACCCTAGTACGAGTGCAGGGCATCATCGTTACGTGGCGCCGTCCAAACGGCGTGCGTAACAGTGACCTCATGCATGCACTATGTCACGTCTCTGCACTGCCCCAGGCCACTTACGGTGGCCTGGTGGACGTGTGGGAAGGAGCTCCAAAACGGAGCTCCTTTTGGGCCTGTGTATTGTTGGCGCGGCAATCAAACAGCTGCATCAGTGATGCAGAGGAGAAAGGGGCTGCAGTGGCCGCCCCTTTCTCCTCGTTAGCGCTGGGGTGTCCTGGGGCATGAAGTTCCAAAGACACCCCTTTTCCACGCCAAAGAGAAGTGGCATTTTGCTGCTTCTCTTTGGCCTGGAAAAACGGTGGATTGGGGCCGCAGGGCTGCTGGTGAGGCTGCCCTGGCCCCAATCCACTGCGAAATGGGGTGGGTGCCAAAGACTACCTGCAGTCTTATCTTATGCACACTTACTTGGGAGTAAGCTACACTGGTTATATGGAGGACACTTCTAAGTACATTGTGCTTGTAACAGATGTTTCTGTGGTAATAGATGGAACAAATAATTTGCTCTCCCCCTTGCAAGCACCTGTAAGTAGGCAAAATGAGTAACAGCTGCCTGCAGTGTTGATTCCTTTTCACCTTAAAACAGTTTCAGGGTTCATTTCTTCCCTTCTAGCGTATGCTGGAGGAGACATGGTTGGAATGTCTGAAATGTTAGCTTTCAGTGTACAGCAGATATACAGTTGGCCCCCCACATTTGCAGATTTGATTATTTGTGGTTTTGATCAATATGTTGTCTCTGTTGTATGTGGCAATGTTATGTTGAAGTGTGTCTCTTTCTTTTTTGTGAAAGGAAAAGCAACAATAAAAATTAAATTAAAAAAATATATGTTCTCTCTAGGAATCTCTAGGTCCTCCAGCGCAGTTCTGCTGCAAGATGTCCATAGAGTTGTACTGGACACTTCTCTAGGCATTTGTAGGTCCTCCAGCATGATGTTCTGATCAACTTCTGGCAGTTGCACTGGAGGACCTGGTGATTTGGAGAGAGGTATTCTCTTAGGTTAAAAGAATAGTGTTTTTTTTTTATTTGCAGTTTTTCCAGATTCATGGGGATCCTTAATTTCTAACTCCAGTGAATGTGGAGGGACCACTGTATTTATAAGAAGCAGGACTGGTTTTACTTTAAACAGAGTGAGATGGCAGCCTTAGGCAGCAGATGAGGTAGGAGTGGCAAAAGCAATGGCAGCCATGTGATCTTTCCTGGCCTCTTAAATTTACCTGTCATCTCAAGCGTAACAGAGAATGTTACTCCATCGCCAGCATTAAAAGCTTAACAGTGTTTTTATTAACAGTGTTAAAAGTTTAACCAATGCTAAAGGGAGTTGTGTTGTGTTGACTTCAAAAACTGGAATAGGAAAGGGAAACTATCTTGCCCTTTGCTGCAGGTAGCAAAAGTGTTTTGGAGCAGAGAAGACTGAACATTTAAGGTATCTTAATCTGATAAAAGATTCTGACTTGTGTATGAAATAAATTTGTGAGTGCCATCTATGTTTGTGCTTTCCCCCCCCTGTAGAGAAACCACCTTGTGGCTGTGTAAGCAATCAAATCAAAATGAAAACAGTCACATATGAACAGAGTTTGGAGTTGAAAGAATCTCTGGGGTGAGTCATTTAAAGGGTGAGGTATAAGTGGGAGCATAGTTTTATTCAGGGCATGCAGAAAGTCCCAGCATCAGTCCTCATGCATTCAAGTTCAAGACTGTAACCTTTTTGCTTGAGCTGCATGTGAATGTGTGTTAAGCATATGAAGAAAAGTTGATGTCAGTTCCACTGAATCAGGATCAGGTGACCTTTGGTACTACAGATGTCTTGGACTACAATTCCTAAAAGCCCTTAACATAATGACAACTGGGAGTTGAGGCCCAAAGCATCTGGAAAGGTAAAGATACCTGACCCTTGGTCAGTGTGCTTTAAGAGGTCTGTGTAATCCATACTCCGTAGCATCATCCCACTACAGCTCTGTTATAGATGACTACAATATATGTCATTACATCCATTTGTCTTAAAAGTAACGTTTAAAGTCATGCAAGTAGAGTAGAGCAACCAGCATTTGCAGATTTCAGATGATCCAAATGCTGATTTACAGAACCTGCCCTTTTGAGTTTGACACTGAAACCCAGAACTATTCTTTGTTTGCATCTACACTGTAGAAATAATGCCGTTTGATACCACTTTAACTGCTATGGCTCAATGCCATGAAATTCTGGGATTTGTAGTTTTGTGATATGTTTAGCCTTCTCTGCCAGAACCTTGGTGTCATAAAAAACTACAAATCCAAGGATTCCATAGGATGAAGCCTTCCCAGTTAAAGCTGTGTCACTGTATTATCTGTTAGTTTGGCAGCAGTCCTTGACAATTCCAGTGAAAAAGGAATTAAATGAAAAAAGGAAAAGGAAGCACATGCTAGTAACTGTCTTCTACAGACATCTGCTTTTCAGCAGGGCTAGGCAGTGTGGGGCCCTCCAGATGTTTCTGGGCTTCAGATCCCATCATTCCTTACCACTGGCTATCTGAGATGGAAAATGCAGACCAGCAATGCCTGGAAAGTCAGAGGCTGGGTACTCCTGTTTTAAGGGTTGGTATGAGCTGACTAGAGAAATTGCTGAACCCATAGGTGTAGCCAGGTGGCACCATTGCTTCTCTTTCTAACTGCATCAATTTCTTGTTGAAGAAGGAATATTTGATATAACTGCTTGATTAATTCTGTGGCAGAAGTCATCAAACCACAGAGCCTGCTATTACAATTGATGATGGTACTGAAGAAGAAGAAGATGAACCACAGTCATTAGCATAGTAAGTTGAATTAGCTTAGTAAGTTCTAGAATCTTCTAAATAAATCAAAATGAAGTTATCTTCATTGTCTTTCTTCTCTCAGTCTCTCTTTCAATTAAATCTGCTAATATGCAGGGAGTACTGTTCTCTATTCTATATTCATTTTGCCAACACCAAACTGCAGACTCTGCAAAATTTCAAAGTATAGTAAGCCCTCCTTATCCATGGATTTTTTATGCACAAATTCAAGCATCCACAGCTTGAAAATATTCCAAAAAGTACCATATAAATTCCAAATAGCAAATCTTGTTTTTGCCATTTTATATAAGGGAAACCATTTTACTATGCTATTGTATTTAATGAGACTTGAGCATCCACGGATTTTGCTATCCACGGGGGGCCCAGGAACCAAACCCCAGTGGATACCAAGGGCCCGCTATACTGTATATATACTCATCAATAAGTCTAGAAACCCTGAGTTGATTTATCCACGGGTCAATGTAGGTAGTGTACCTTAACTCTTATTAAAAAGGGAACCATCCTCTGGTGAAAGGCAAGAGTGTAATCTGTCCTGAATGCGCTGACTCCCCCTCTACTGTCTCATCCACCCAACGTTCAGTTTGAGCACAAACAGTTAGGCCGGCTGGAATTTTGTAAGTTCTTTAGTATAATTTTCCTTTGCAGCATCCTTCAGATCCTTTGTTACATGACCTTAAATTGTACCCTCTACTCAGCCACAGGAATGATCAAAATCTATAATTTTGGCCCCCAAATCTGCCCTCAACTTATTCATGAGGCCAACTTATAGTTGAGTATGGGCCCGAACAGACAGGCCAAAATAAAACTGCTTCGGGTCACTTTGGAAGTGTGCTGTTTAAATGATGCATGTGTCCTAAGAGACCAGAAGCCACGCCAAAGCCACACTCCACTCCTAAGGATTGGAGTGTAGCTTTGGTACAGCTTCTGGCCTCTTAAGATGTGTATATCCTTTAGACAGCAGAGAGAGAGAGAGAGAGAGAGAGAGAGAGAGAGAGACCGTTGTTTGGTATAGAGGAAATAATCTTTCCTGTTGAATAAGTAGAGCTACTGTACAGCATAGTGTAGTGGTTTGAGTTTTGAATTATAACTCTAGGCCAGGGTTTAAATCCCTATTCAGCCATGGAAACCCACTGGGTTACCATGGACAAGTCACACAATCTGAGCCTCAGAGGAAGACAAACGTCTTATGAACAAATCTTGCCAGGAAAACCCCATGATAGTGTCACCATACGTTGGAAGGCACACAACAACAAGATACAGCTATCCTATCCTTCTTAATTGATGAATGTGTACACTCAGTTAAAAGGACATTAGCCTATTGGAAAGGGAAGTAGTCACGTCTCTGTAACATATAGACATGATGCCATAAGATTATTTCAGTAACCCATGAGCTACTCTCTTTCATGAAATGGAATATAAAAGGCAGAACTAGATCTGAGATATCTATATCAAAAAATCATCTATTAAGATCCATGAATCTAGATAATTTGCTAAATACTTAAATAACATACATAGTCAAACTGAGTATTTACTGAATTAAAACAGAAGGTTTATGAAAATAGAGGTAAAATGTACAAAGGATACCATCTGTTAAAAATAATGAGAGATCTTAAGAAATAAAATTTTGGACAATTAGGCAACAAAGAACAAGAAGGAAGGAGTGTTGTAAAATATCATGTAAAATATCTTGCAAAGTATTTTCAATGATACAAAGAGAAGGAATATTACAGATTTTTATTGTTATAAAGACAGTGAGAATATTTTGTTTCACCATTGTAGTTTCTTTGTAATTTCATTGTAAGTTCTTGTTTAATAACAAATATGTTTAAAAGGACAATAATTTTTTTTGGTATGATGCTAGGGTTGAATAAAAAAGTGTCTGTCATATTTAGATTTGCAGTCCCTTAAGACAAGCAGCTGGTGAATATAGAATTACTTGTAGGAAGATTTCACCAATGTCTTTGTCTGACTAGCCTGGGGTGGGCAATTGTGGGAAGCTAGTGGGTTGCATTAGCCTCCCAGGAGATCTTGAAGGGCCACACTGCCACTATACCCCTCACCAAAACCTATTTTTAATACTATATTTTAATACTATTTTAATACAGTCTGCTCTGGAGGTGTGGAGGCATTTTTTAACCTTGGGGGCCTCTGTGGGGTCCACAAACAGCCCTGAGGGGGTCTGCATGTTTATTGTGGGCTGCATCTTGCCTACCTTTTGCTCATTTTGTTGCTCAAGCCACCTTAAGCACTATTTTTAGTAGAAAAGTGGGATACAAATATAATAATTAGAGGGTTTCTGGATGTAGAATAATTCCTAAAACTTGGTACTCTGTAAAAGCAGACTGCAGTACTTCATTGGTGTTGCTTTTCCTCCAAGTCATCTGCGACTTACGGTAACTCAACACAAGGGTTTCTTGCCAAGATTTATTAAGATGATGCTTGCCATTGTCATCTTCTGAGGCTGAAAGTGTGTGACTTTCCCAAGTTCACCCAGTGGGTTTCTATGGCCGAGTGGGATTTTTTACCCTGCTATCCTGGATTCCTATTCAGACACTCAAACCACTACTAGACCACCTTGGTTCTACTTTTTTACCTAGCACTAAATGTGCCCATCCCAGGAGGTTCTGGGAGAAGCAAACTGCTGTATCCTCTCATAACTTGTGTCTTCAATAACATAATTTTGCCATCTTGACCATACGCTGATGTTGCTTGGCCGTATCTGTTCCTGTTTTCATCTGTGAAATGTTGGAGAGTACGGTGTCCATGACATCAGAGTCCCTTTGCATTGGGTTGGAGAAAATGCTGGCTTTGCTAATAGTTAATAATTCATGCCACGCAATGGTGGGAAATGGTGGTACTCAAGTACCTGTCATCCCTCATTATTGACTTCACATGCTGGTGCTGACAGGAGTTATAGGACAAAAAAAAATGTAAAGCCCTTGATGTGTAAGAGACATACCAACACTTAAGAGCTTGATCAGAGGGGTCAAACTGCATTGATTTGGTATGATTTGATTTGTTTGTTTACTACAGTCTACTTCTTTTAAGCCTTAGCCAAAGTCCTAATAATTATTATTTCCTTCTCACTTTCTTCCCTACCTCCTCACTCCACCAGCAGGATTAAGAAAAAGATTTCTCCCTTTGTGATGTCTTTTGGATTCAGGTAAAGTTATATTACCAAATTATGAAATTAATAAAGCATGGAACAGTAATTATACAGTTCATTCATCTGTGCAGTGTTTCAGTTACAGAGTTGTGAATCACGAAAGCAAACTTGATTTATTGATTCTTCATCCAAGTACCTCTTAAGATGCCTTAGGTAGAATTTGTAGTTGCCCAGACGTGTATAGCATGGTATAATCACTGCTGATTTGTGCAGACAGAAGCTGTATTGTACTTGACTCCATCAACATGACTCCCATCAACTTGGTCTTTTAGATATGATATAGATATGATAAGATATGTTTTCAATAAACACCTTGAGCTTTGAGACCCTGACATACCATGTGTATCTGTCCATGACTGAGACAGCCCAGCTCCATGTGTAGCCTGTAATTATGTGTTTGATAAAGCCTATTTTTTTGTCCTTTCTTTGGAAGCCCTAATGCAGTCATTTTACATCCCACATGTTGGACTGCAACTCTTGACATCACAGACAATTTAGCAGGCTGGCTGGGGGTGAAAGGAGTTGTAGTCCAATATTTTGGAAAGATATATTACTTGCTACATAAATAATTAAAACAAGAATTAAGACACACACACATTTTTTGGCACATTATCATTTTTAAACTTATTTTTCTCTTCCCCCCCCCCAACTTTTGCAGGCTTTTTGGTCTAGTACTTATTTTTGTGGACCTTGTACTTGTGGTGTTGTCCCTGTTGATTGGTGATAGATACCTCTCTCTTGAGCGAATGATTGGAAACATCTCTCTGGCTATAGCACTCTTCTTCCTCCTAGATGTCATCCTGCGAGTGTATGTTGAAGGGTAAGGGCATAAATTACTGTGAAAATTTTGTTCTAGTGGCTGCAAAAGTCTTCAAGGAATGAGATGAAAATTCAAACTTGGCACTGGGATGGTAGGGTGATGTAAAATTTCACTGTGAAAAATAATCTTGTGTCACTACCCTTAAAAGTTTTCAGAAATAGGAGGAAAAGGGGGGGGGAACAGTGTGACCTGCAACAAAGTGTTGTAGTATGGAGTGCTCCTTCTCAAGATTCTTGCAGTGTGCTGTTGTTTTTTTGAGAAATTCAGTTCCATGCTTCCTCACATCTGGCTTCTGCCTTTCCCACTCCAACAATTAATCAGCCTTCCATGCTAACTGAGAATTCTCATTCCTGAATGACTTGCTGCTGCTACTGCTAATGGTTATTTTGGAGGAGGTGTTGCCCGCTTCAGTTTATTCTAAGCTTTTTGGAGTTTCAGCCAATTTTGAGTGTACCCCAGGTCTGTTGATATCTTCTTCCTGTTTCTGAGCAGCCCAGTTTTGGCAACATAGCTATAATAATTCAGTACCTGACTTCATTATTATTATACACAAATTACAGGACTAAATACCTGAAGGCACCAGATCCCATCTGATCTTGGAACTCAACAGGTTCAATACTTGGATGGCAGACCACCAATGAATACCAGTTTGTGTACGCTATATTTCAAAGGAAGAAACAGCCAAAACTGCCTCTTGAGTATTCCTTGCCTTAGAAAACCCTATGAAATTCATGGGGTTGCCATAAGTTAGCAGGTGACTTGAAGCTACACCTCCCCACAAAAAGTTGTCTGTTCCATTTTCCCTTTCCCTTTACTCTGTCTTGCAGCCAACAGTCATTCCTTATTCCATGAACACTGACCGTTTTTGGTTTTCATTGGCCTTTTTTCTCTCTTAATTTTTTTTTGCCCTTCTGTGTGGACTATCCAATTCCAGCTAAACTAAAGTATTTCTCTATTGATGTATATGAAAAACTGTCACGTTGGTTCCTGGGAACATTCCAAAATAGATTCTCAGTGTGAGCTGATAAGATAGCATTCACAGCAAATATGATTTTCGATGTTCTTTTTATTTTTGCACCTTCCTCTTTCTTTCCCTCCTAACCATTCAATTCCATTCCACTTTCTGCCTGATGGCTGGTTTCCCCACTCCACCCCATCCAACTGCATTCTGTGCCTCTCAGTTACCATCAGGGTTTAGGGGTGAATACACCAGTTCATGCTTTTTCTCAAGAACATTTGTATCTGTGTAAATTTTTGGGTTACCCCAATCTGCTGTATTTCCCTCTTGTGCATGGGTGGTTCTTGTTTACATTTTTGTGAGCACAGAGAAACTTTGATTTGGAAACAGCATTATAATTGGGGCCATTTTACTTATTCATATTAGTTTCCCCATATGTGTTGGGCTGTAATTCCCATCTCCAAGGTTGCCATATCTTATGTAGTGTAGAACTAGCCTTGATAGGCAGTCTTCTTCAGTCTCTCTTGCTCTTCTTACTTGCCCTAAAGCTGTATTTCATTTAGTTCTATGTAAAGGTATGATAGAGGAATGGCTTCTAGCCAGGTCTTGCCTCTCTGCAGACCTTTTTCTTTAGCAGTGTATTCCAGGACTAATCCTAGTTTGAGGCATGATACTTGTATCATAACTCCTTGTAAAAGTGAGTTTAATTTTTTTTGGATCACATGGGTATATATATTGGTGTTTTCTGATCCTAGGTGGCCTCACAAGAGCCTTCCAACAAAAGCACTTGCTGTGAAACTATTGATGCTTAGTACCTCTTGCTTAGCTGTATCTGTTTTGTATTTCAGTTTTAGAAAATACTTCGAATCCACCCTAAACATTCTAGATGGCATCATTATTTTGGGCACACTGTCAGTCAATATTGTATATTCCTCCTCTGACTTGAGTGGATTGAGCCAAATTCCAAGGTAAAGAGAATACAGTAAAAAAAACAACAACACTTCTGTCCCTGTTTCAATCTGTCAAAGGTTTCAAATTCTCTTCTTTAAATGGAGAGCAGTACAGTGGGAAACAAGCTCAGAAATTACCTCGTTTCAAAATTTCCTGATGCTGAAAGGCATTGTCTTAATGCAGGATTGGGAAATGTCTGACCCATTGGCCTAGCATGCACTTCCTGGCCTCTTGGTCCAGGACTTTATATCCTTTTCAGACTGTGCCCCTCACTACTTCTGTTCCAGCTTATTCATAACATTTACTCTATCCTGCTTTGTTCCCTGACTACAAAGCTAAAGGAGTGAACCTTGGATACATTAGGGAAGGAGGCTGCCTAGATGACAATGATATTTTTCAAATCATACTGAACAAATATGAGAGTTGCATTTTTAATCCTGCCCACTTTTCTGGCTCTGTTCCCACACACTGCTGCAGTGTGAACTGTGACAGACTTTGGGGCTCAACAGACTGCCCCTTTGGAGTGGCCTGCAGCCACCCCTTTCCTCGCTGGATTGGTGCAGCGGCAACTACATGGCCTTTTCGAGGCTCCTTTTCACGCTGTGGCAGCTGTTCTCTGCTTCTTCAGCAGTGTAAACTTAAGAAGCAGAGCCCTCCCTCCAGTCCATCTCCCACGGCCCAGGCCTCAGGGGGAGAGAAGAACTGCTGGGCTTGATCCCCTTCCCCACCACCATTTCTTTCTCCTTTTGTGTCATGTCTTTTTAGATTGAAAGCCTCACGGCAGGGAACTGTCTTATTAAAAATAATACAGCACGCCTGCGTTTTACGCAGGTACACCATACGCAGCTTTCAACATATGCTGAAAGCTGTGCCAGAAGAGCCCATTGTGCCCCCCTGAAGAACTAATGGGGTGTGCACCCATGGCATGTGCACACTGCTGCGCCACTGCACATCACAGGCACAAGTACCATTACTTCCTATGGGGCTTCAGCATATGCTGATTTCCCTTTATGCAGAGCGATCCAGAACGGATCCCCGCGTAAGGGAAGGGCGCACTGTAATTGTAAGCCACTCTGATAGCCTTTAGGACTGAAGGACGGGGTATAAATACCATAATAAATAATAACAAATTAACGCTGCACCGAAGACATAGCGTGATGCTGCCTGCTGTCTGGTCAGGTGGGCGGCGTGGGGGCAGAGTTGGGATGGCCAGCATGCAGTCGCCATACCCCCACTTTGCCCCCATGCCAGCTCTTTATGCCGGTCTGTAGAGGGCCCTTGATAGAAGGAATGTGATGGTCAGCAGGAAGATGGTTTCCCACTCTTGTAATCATGTAATGCCCTGTTGTCTTAGGGTAGCTATTGGAAGAAATAGGCCTGTAGGCTTTCTAACATCATGCCTCTACCTCTTACTTGTTTTAAAATATTGCTACAACTATGTCATTAAGAGAGCTTTTCAAAAATACGGTAGTAAAAATCTCTTCTCCTTGTTCCATATTATAGCTATTCTCATACCAGGATCTGCTTTTGTCTCGGATAGAGATGTTTTAGTAAATACCTCTGCCTTCACCAACTTTGTAGTGAGACAATGCTTATTGGGTGGGCAGAGACCAAAAATAGGGCGGAGCAAAAGCGTTGAGACGTTGGTTACTATAAAACAGATTTAATTGAAGGAAAATTTTATCATGGGGGGTGGCAAAATTAGCATTGGGGAGTGATTAGCTCATCTGTCTCTCCTCTACCATTACTACACCCTGGGCCTTCAGGCTGATATTCAGTTTGTGCTTCTAAAAATGATTCTTCAAAGTACAGTTGGTCCTCTGTTTTTGCAGGGGATCCATTCCAGAGCACAACCCCCTCCTCCCCGTGAAAATGGAGACTTGCACATATTCAGGCCCCATAGGCTTGAATGGGGTGCGCCTCCATGAGTGATCGCAGGGTGAGTGCTGCGAGGGCGAGCCCCATTGAGGATAATAAAGGTTGCCCCTCTGTGAATAATCAAAAATGTGGTTCTCAAGTCCACAAGATAGGAGGGGCGACTGTAGATGTAAAGTAATAAATTTTCAGCTTTCCTGAAATGGTGGAACAATAAAAGGCAAATACCTACTACCACCACCACACTGATAATATTAATAGATATGTGTATTCTTCCTCCCTGTAGTAAGATCTGACTAGGTGCATGACACACAGGTTCTTTCTGTTCCAAAACCTGTGTTGTTTGCTGGGGCTGCACACGGGCATGCTTAGTTCGCACAGATTCCTGTCTTATGAAATGCCATTGGATATTATACTATACTGTACTCTATGGAATGGAAATACTTGTGTAGTCTCAGGTCTGTGTGTGGGATAGATGTTAAATATAAATTGTAGTCTCACGATTGTGCCTAATATGATCTTTTTGTGTGTCTTGACCAGAACAGTTATTATATTTCGAATCCTGAGAATTATAATTCTGATAAGAGTATTTCGACTGGCTTCTGAGAAGGAACGACTTGAAAAAGTGACACGGAGAATGGTGAGTAGGAGTGAGAATGGTGCAGTACTATGGTGCAGTACTATGACAGTGGAATTTGGTCCCTCAGGAAGCCTATTTGGTGATTTTTCTGCTTGCCTTTCAGAGAGAAGCTAAAGCATGGATTTCTGGTAACTGATTCTAGGATGTTGTTTGGGTTGCTTAACTATTTTTAACAAAAAAAAAAAAATAGAATGAATATTTTAATACATATTAATATGTCTTGTGTTGTTATTACACTTGGGGGACACTGACAGGAAAGGATGAGGGTAATACTGAAATAACATATAACAATCAAGGCTAGCAGCAGATATTTATATACAGCAAGCACTGAATTATACGTGGTGCTTAAAGCACCATCTCTTACACTATCTAAGTTTTTCACGTCAGGGAGTTCTCTTGGCATCCAGTTTCTAAAGCAGTAGCCACGTTTGTCTGCTGTAGTGTTCAAATTTTCTCTTGTGTTTTCATCAGGTATCCTAACAGCCAGACTCTGCTTTTGAAGCTATTACAGCTGATTAACTAGTACTTGTAATTCTGCCTCATTTGCAGAATTTTACAAATGTTGTCCAGACATCTAATTTTCCACTTATAACTTCATTTTCTGCTCTCCTCCCTTTCTTGTTGTGTGCCTTCAAGTCATTTCTGACTTACAATGACCCTAAAGCAAAGCTATCATCCAAAGTCAGCCAATGGATTTCTATTACCCAAGTGGAGAATTGAACCTCTGTAGTCCTGCGTCCAAACTACTACACCATCCTGGCACTTCCCCAAAAATATATTAAGGAAGAAAAGAAAGATTCATTGCCCAATGCGTTCTTTTATTGGTAAATCTACGAAACATCCTTGCTTGCTCAGTTACATTTCAAGGCTCAGTGTGGCATAACCACCCAAATCTCTTCTATTTTTTTACAAGCATCATATGTGTGTTTCTGAGGCATGTGACTGTCAAGCTTTTATGCAAATCATCTCTTGCATTTCAAATGCGTTTTTCACTTGTTTAGCTCCATATTTGTGTTCAAAACAGTTCAGGTACATAGCTTGAGCATGTGCTTAGATCCAGTGCTGCTCCTAGAAGGCCAGGTGGCTGCGCTGACCAGGAATGCCTTTGCCTAGCTTTGTTTTGTGCTCCAACTTCACCCTTTTCTGGGCGGGACAGATTTGGACACAGTGGTCTTTGTCTTAATTACCTCCCAATTAGATTGCTGCATTGTGGTTTACATGGGGTTGCCCTTGAAAAATGCAAGGAAGGTATAGCTAGAGTAAAATGTGTCAGCCTTACTGTTGTTGGCTGTATATTTTAGAGGTGAAGAGAGTTTTGAAAAGCACATTAAAAGCAGAAAACAGTAAAGAGACAAGCTCCACGTACTCTAAGATGGTCAACTGTTTATTCCTTTCAAAATAGCCCAACACTCAACAGCCCTGTGTTTTGGAGTGTGTTCTCAACTCCATTGATCTGTGCTGAAGGCCCCTGATGAAGGCTTTTTTCCATACAGACCAAAATGTGTTGTGCTGTTTTAAAAGCAATAAACAGTTGACCATCTTAGAGCATGTGGAGTTTGTTTTCCTTATTGTGTTCGGTATAATTTAGACCATATAAATCTGGTCTTACAAGCACTGTACTGGCTTTAGATTTGCTTATGAGCCCAAACCAAGGTACTGGTTTTAACCTAAATGGTTAAGGGCCAGGGTATCTTCAGGACCATCTCCTACTATATGAGCTTGCCCAGAATTTGTGCTCCTCAGTGTTGGGTCTTATGCCCCCCAATTCGGCTAGGTTGGTGGTATATATGACATGGTATCTCTGTAGAACGAATTCACCCAGACTGTGGAACTCCCTCCCAAGGGAAGTCTGCCTGGCTCTGTCCCTTTTGAGTTTCTTGCAGGCAGCTAAGATGGGGGTGCTTTGCATGGCCTTCTTTCCCTTGAAATTATTCTGGCTCCTCTGTCTGCTTTCACATAATTTTTAAGGGGTGTTTTTAGTCAGTCTGTAGTCTGTTTTCAAGGTTGAATCTGCACTACTAAATTAGTGCAGTTTGACATCACTTTAACTGTCATGGCTCCTTGCTATGGAAGTTTGGAATTTTTAGTTTGTTGTGGCACCAGACTCTGATAGAGAAGGCTAAATATTATTATTATTATTATTAACCTTTATTTATGAAGCGCTGTAAATTTACACAGCGCTGTACATACAATCTTTTAGTTAGACGAATTCCCTGCCCTCGGGCTTAACAATCTAAAAAGACAAGACACAGAAGGAGAAGGGGGTAGTGGAGGGAAAGGGTAAGAGGTCCAGCAGTTCCTCTCTACCTCCAAGGCCTGGACCAAGGCAGATGGACTGGAGGGAGGGCTAGGCTTCATAATGGATGGTTAATCATTTTCCAGGGAAAATATATACTCTCAAGTAGGATATCTCACAAAACTACAGATCCCACAATTCCTTAGCACTGAGCCATAACAGTTAAAAAGGGTGTCAAACTGCATTCTTCCTGCATTGCAGATGCAGTCCAAGTATGTTTTTTAAATTATTAACGTATTTTAAAAAAAATATCCATTGTATATTGCCTTTAGGGCCTTGGTGGGCTGAGACATGATACATAAATGCTTTAAATCAGAGGTGGGGAAATACAGCTGCTGTTTTATATAAATAAAAATATACCACTATTTTGAAAATGCTTCACTATTTAAAAACAGTTAACCTTATGGCTGAACATGTAATTGTTTGTTCTGCTGAAGACTCAGCAAAGCCATATCCTCTGGATGTGGGCTTTGTTGCTGTACATATCTACCTGTGCGTTTTTGTCCCATTCTTCTGTATTATTTTGCTAAAAAAAAATTAAATGAAAAACAGTTACTGTATATATTAGGGTAAACTGTGTGACATCTCTGTAAAATTATACAGAGCTTGGTGTTTCCTTGGTAAAGCTCATGCTCTTGTCATGAGATTCCAAATTCAGACCCCAATATTTTCAGGTAGGGTTGGAAGAACTTCTGTCTGAAATTCATGGGAACTAAGTCCATCTCATGCATAAGTTGAGAACAGGCTTTGGGGCCAAAACTATGGATTTTGAAATGACCTGTCAATAAGTTAAGGGTAAAACATAGGAGCATGTAACAAAGGAACTTAAGGATGAAGCAAAGGAAAACAATATCGAAGAACTTAAAAAATTCCAGCAGGCATAACTGTTTGTGCTCACACTAAAGGCTGGATGAGAGAACAGAGGTGTGTCAGTGCTTCCAGGACAGATTGCACTCTTGCCTTTCACCAGGGGATGGTTCCTTTTTTCTTTTTTCTTTAAATAGAGTTAAAGTACAGTCTTTACACTGACCCATTGATAAGTCAACTCAGGTTTTTTCGGTCAATTTTTTGACTAAAACTTCTAGACTTATTCCTAAATATAAACAGTAATCCCAGTCAGCATTGGCAGAACTAGGGTAGATAGACTAAAGGCCTGATTTAGTCCAAGTTGGTTTCCTAAGGGAGATAAATTTAGACTTGGGAATGCCTTCAAGGCAGGGTTGTTTCATCTATTGAAGTGAACATAGATGTGATGTGATCTCCCGATACTGAACTACCTATGACTTACTTGGATGGTTTCCTAATGTTTTCATTTTAATTTTCTTGTGTGTGTTTTGGCTGACAGGTCTCAGAAAACAAAAGGCGTTATATAAAAGATGGCTTTGATTTGGACCTCACTTACGTCACTGGTTTGTATCCCTTCATAAGGGTTGGAGGTTGATTGGTTTGTGTAAAACGTACTGTAATTGGTCACGAGAGCTTGCAGAATTCAGGCATCCAAGAACTATGAAAGGTGTGTAAGAGTAGTAGACAGTCCCCTTTACTCTGTTTTCCTCCTGGCCTTAAAAGTTAAGGGCAACTGCTACATGCAGAGATGTGACACTTCATATATTTTTCCTAGATACTGAGTGAATGAATGCAAAAGCAAATCTTGCCAAGTGTCTTCAGCAGTTAAAATCTAACTAAGTTCAACAAAATGAGTAAAGTGCTTAGAGGCATGCTATGAAAACTTCACATGGCCAAGATCCACCACACTGACATAGCTGTTCTTGGCAAATTTGGCCTTCTGAATTTCAAAGTTTAGTCACGCCTTTCCTGTCTTGCATCTCACTGGAAAGACATTAGTTCTTGATTGTTAAGCTAAGTGAATAAGCTCAAGGCACTAATATCAACATTAGGGACTGATTAAATGGAACACATAGGTGTCATGGATCAGTGATACAGTATTCTTGACAAAAGTCTGAGTGTTGGTGTTACAAAATGGGAAACAAAAATATCTATTGCTGTGACACGATTTAGGTATATTAAATTGTGCAGCTTTGTGGCCTTGGATTCAAATTGCATCTTTTTCTGCTTCTCCAGAGGAAACTGGTGACTAGACCTTGGACAAGGTCTGAGTAGCTATAGAATACTTTCTTTCTTTGTTTTTTAACTTTTATTTTAATTTTTTTTACTATAAACATAAACAATCTTAGTCCTTACAATAAAAAAATTCAACAGAAGTCTACACTGTTGCAGTAGTTTTTCCTTGTAATGTTTCCATCTTTCACTCCTCAATTTTATATTCTTATGGCCTTGAGCTTCCCTGCTGTGCTGCATCAGCCTCTAGAATGCTTGACTTTGCTTTTGAGCTCCCGGATATCCAAAAATACTGGTACATTAGTCCCCTGTGTACAAAAAGGCAGGGCCATACATGTTATCAAGTAATGTGGGAGAGAAGATATCCTGCTACTGATTCTGGATCAATGTACTTAGTCTCTCTGGGAAGATCCTGAAACAATAAAGGAGGAAGATGGATGGATGGATTAATCTGAAATATTAGAAGTGGCTGTCTAAACTGCATATTAAGTACAGAACAGAAAATCCTGATGCTTCCCAATAGTTTTTTTAAATCTGGTTGTCTCTTCCTGTTTAAAAGGGAAGGAGATGTACACACAGAACCTGTGGATATCCCTGACATTTCTGTTTCAATATCTTTAGTCTGTTTTTTTCTTAAACTGTTTCTACATTACTCATGTGTTACGCTGTTAATTTTGGTGGGATTAATAACTACCACACATGTTTGTGCAGGAAGATGAATGGGTAAAGAGATGGCTTGCAGCAGAGACATGTCTGACAGCTTTCTGCCTCTTTTGTGGCTTATAAAATCGAAGTTCTGTTCCTTAGTAATGCTTAACATAAAATTGGTGACTTCATTTTCACCTTATGTACTTCCCAACTGAGTTCAATCACTCATTAATCTAGTGTCTAGATTCTAGCCTCTTAGAAAATTACTACTACCAAGCAGCTTTTAGTTGAGTTGCGGGCATAAGATGAAGCACAATATCAGCTAAGAGGTCATACTTATATCTGAGAGTGTGAGTACAAAAGCCAAAGCTCAGAATTGTATAGGATCAAATGAGCTGGGGTGTTAAACTGGAAAAAGAGCAGGAAGGGGGATTGCTTTTAAGTCTAAAAGTCCACTCCACAATGCCTACTGTTTTTACCAAACCAGAATCAGAATTTCTAGGCCCTCAAACATGTTTACACTTGCCAAACAATGCTACTTTGGTATATAGTTGCATTTGGATTTTCTGTAAGATGGGTGGGGAAGATAAAGCCAGATGTTGTTGGACTGTGACCCAGCAGCCCTAGTCAGTTACAATCCAACTACATCTGGGAGGGTTGCTTGATTCCACACCTGCTTTAAGGAACTTGGGGCAGCTATCCTATTAGAGTCACGTTAGGTTACTTAGGCTCAAACAGCTAAATTGCCCAAGTAAGACTACAGTAGTTGTGTGCAGCCATGAAGCTTCCTTAACTAGAACCTAGCTTTTCCTGACCAAAGCTGTGCACTTCACTTGCTACCTCACACTGCTTACTGGCACTGCTGTAATCCACAACAGAGTCCCAAAAGCAGGTGAAATTATCTAGATACAGATCTTGTCAGTTAGATTTTCTTCTTGACAGGTGTGCTGAATGCTTTCTCCCGTACAGTTTCCCCTGTATCCTCTAGGGGATATTTGCTCCAACAAACAAGGTCTAGTCTGGGCAACAGTTTCTCAGAGGACTTTTTCATCTGCTGCCCCCAGACTCTGGAATGACTTGCTGAAAGAGATACAGCAGCTGAAAATGCTGACTGCATTTAAAACAGCAGCATGACTTTTTAAATCTGTATATGAACTCTTATGAGAGTATTTTAATGATTATGCAGTATTGTATTTTAAATGTAGGTTTATGTTTTTTAAATTGTGTTTTGTATTTTAACATTCTGTACCCAACCTTGAAGAGAGGTGGGGATGAAGTAAAATTTATTATTAATATAAATATTAGTTGTAGCTCTGGACACACAAGAACTCTACTCCAGTTGTACTTCGAGTGGATCAATTATTACAGGTCTTTAAGTGTGCACTGAAAAACATATTTACTCCTAGCTTTCTCATAACTTTAAGGATTCTACTTGGAGTTTCTTGATTAGTTGTCTGAGCTCTGCTTACACTGAAAAATGTTGTATCTATTTGAAATCTTATCAGCAGCAAAACAAGAAATGTACTGTTCTCAGTTATGTCACTCTTGTTACAACTTTCTGTATTTCTCTCAGCCCGTGTTATAGCAATGTCATTTCCATCTTCTGGACAGCAGGCTTTCTATAGGAATCCTATCAAGGTAATTTAAAATCAGAAAGATGATGCCTGCAGCCTGTGGCATTTTTGAAGTGTTTATCAGTCTGTTGTCACTTTCCTCCCCCTCCCTATAACTATTGCTGGTTTTGTTTTAAATAATGTTAGTATAGTGCTGGGGTGAACAGTAGAATTACTGCTACAGGATAGGAACCTTATTTGCTAAGGTTATATTGCAGATTAAAGAACAGAAAGGAAGCTATTTAACATTTGCTTGAGCCTGTGACTTGCCTCAAGCCCTTAACTATGAGTCTTCATTGTATAGATGTTGCATCCGTTTAACATATGATCAGCTGGTTTTGACTTGCAAACAATGAAAAATTATATGTTCAGTTAGTCAGTTTAATGAATTCAGATGCTTATAAATTAATGTTTCAGTGGTATTAAGTTAAGGAGAATTCTAAGATTAAAATACCGAATAAAATACTTCCTTTACGTTTTAAATCAGTAGTACTAATGGTTCTAGCCTTTAGTATTGCAAGCCTTTTGAGTAGCTCACTTTGTTTTTTATAGGAAGTTGCAAAGTTTTTGGATACAAAGCACGAAGGCCACTACAAAGTATACAACTTATGCAGTAAGTATTTTTCATTGTACTGTTCAGACATCTGCCTTCAGTAATTGTTGTTGTTATTATTATTATTATTATTATTATTACTATTATTAATTATTTATATGCCGCCTTTCTCCCAGAGTGAGACCCAAGGTGGCTCACAAAAGGACATTACAGATATTCTTTGTGAATTAGATAGGATCTTTTTAAAATATCTGAGCATATCCAATTGCATTTGTTTAAGCTATCAAAAATATGGGTGCACAAGTAACTTAAGTCCACTCAAATTTCCTGTGTGCTCTTGCATTTTTTGATAGCTGAAATGGTGTGCTCATTTGACCACCTCCAACCTGTTTAAAATTAGGTTTACTTAATTGCTTCATTTGTTCCAACTGAATTTTTCATGCCAAACGTCACTGTGGCACCAAAGGAGTATTTTGGAATCACACTTTTGCCACAGAGTTGAATAAAAAATCCTTTAGGGTTAAACTGAATGGGTTCATGATACTAGCTCTGACTTGGGAAGCTCTTTTGCAAATGACTTAATGCTGCAAATGACTTTTTTTTTTTCAAGGCAGGCTAACTCCAGCCTTGAGAAGGCACTGTGCTGTGTTAATCCTTAAATTGCCTTCGTCTCTGGGCTGACTTGTCAGTGATAGAAGCAACAAAGTTTGGGAATTGTCGTTTAATTTCTGACAGAGCTGCCGATCATCTGATGTTATTTTGAGACACTGGGGGAAATGTAAAAGGAGGCTTGTAGACCCAACTACTTTGTGTGAAAGCAAGTGTCAGCACTGATGGAACTCTTAAGACCCTAGCAGCTGCCCTAGGGTACCACATGCTGCTGTGGGGCTTGTCTCCTAGTGGTACCAAAACCCAATATGAGGAAGGAGACACCTGTCCTTCAGTGCTGCTTCTTTAGCCACATTTTGCACTTTCTCCATTGGTATGAAACACAGCTCCAGTGGCATGGAACATAGTTTATCTCTAGTGCATTCTTAACCTAGCTTAGTGCCATTCTGATGTATTGGACTTCACCACCTGACAGGTCAGCCCACATGGGGATGATGGGAGTACTGTCTGACATATCTGGTAGCCATCAGCTTGGGGGAAGCTGTCTTACAGATCCATTTCTTCCTTTCACATGCCCAACCCCACATGAGTTGTTGCTTGCTTATTTTATCTAATGCTATCTTGTATTATTATTATCTATTGCTTTATATGTGCTTTGTTATTATCCTGTAGAATGTACGCCATTGGCAGGTTTAATTTTTATCAATTTTTTAATTGTATGTACAGTGCTGTGTAAATCTACAGCGCTATATAAATAAAGTTTATAATAATAATAATAATAATAATAATAATAATAATAATAATAATAATAATAAT